>NC_082704.1:20437038-20523448 GCF_949987515.2 Delphinus delphis | reverse complement strand
CCAGAGTACTGAGTCATGAGCTATATGCTGGGGGCGAGGCAAGAAGAGGCTGGGAGAGATAGGACTCTCAGAGGCATTAACGGGATGTGGATCCTACTAACTGCATCACAGACTCCATCAAGAAGCCTGCTAATGAGCTACTGGGTTTACCTTACCCTCAGATCCCTCGGATGACCCACAGATATACCCAGCTCCCTGCATGCCTCACCCATTGCTGCATCCTCTGGCCAGTTATCTGTGTACTCTCCCAATGGTGGTGAAAGCAAGCTTTGGCAAAGGGGCAGTGAGCATACACAGAAAACCCACCCAGATCCGCTAGGGAGAGACCATAAACTTGAGCTTTAGCTCCACCCTTGGGAAAGCAAAAAGGAGGCTGTCATGACCAGGCCTGGTGTGTTCCAGGATCCAAAGACAGTATATAAGCTTCAGAATTCTGCCACAAGAGGGAACAAGAAGCATGGAGTAGGGATATCCACAGAAGATCTGAGAAAGCCTCAGAATCCCTAATAGGTCTGACAGAAGTCATTTAGTCAAGCATGGAGGAGGTGGCTGCAACTACAAATACAACCAGGTCAAAAGTATACAATCAGGTCAGTGATGCAAGGTTTCAATGAAAATGAAAAATCAAAGAAACTTGGTACCGTCAAAGGATGACAACAATCTTCCAGTAACTGCCCCCCAAAACAGAAGATCAGTGATTTACCTGATCTGATAAAGAATTCAAAATACCTGTTTAAAAAATGTTTTTAATTGAAGTGCAGTTGATTTACAATATTGTGTTAGTTTCAGGTATATAACAAAGGATTTCAATGATATATATATATATATATATTTCAATTCTTTTCCATTATTGGTTATTACAAGATATTGAATATAGTTCCTTGTGCTGTACAGTAAATCCTTGCTGTTTATCTATTGTATATATGGTAGTGTGTATCTGTTAATCCCATACTCCTAATTTATCCTTCCCCCATCCCCTTTGCTAACCATAGGTTTGTTTTCTATGTCTGTGAGTCTGTTTCTGTTTTGTAAATAAGTTCATTTGTACCATTTTTTAGATTCTACATATAAGCGATGCTACATGATATTTGTCTTTCTCTGTCTGACTTCACTTAGTATGATAATGTCTGGGTCCATCCGTGTTACTGCAAAAGGCATTATTTCATTCTTTTTTATGGCTGAGTAGTACTCCATGTGCGCACCACATCTTCTTTATCCATTCATCTGTCATTGGACGCTTAGGTTGTTTCCATGTCTTGGCTATTGTAAGTGGTGCTGCTATGAGCATTGGGGTGCATGTATCTTTTTGAATTAGAGTTTTTATCTTTTCTGGATATATGTCCAGGAGTTGGGTTGCTGGATCATATGGTAACTCTATTTTTAGTTTTTTAAGGAACTTCCAGACTGTTTTCCATGCTGGCTGCACCAATTTGCATTTCTACCAACAGTATAGAAGAATTCCCTTTTCTCCACACCCTCTCCAGCATTTATTATTTGTAGGTTTTTTGATGATGGCCATTCTGACTTGTGTGAGGTGATACCTCATTGTAGTTTTGATCTGCATTTCTCTAATAATTTGCAATGTTGAGCATCTTTTCATGTGCCTGTTGGCCATCTGTATGTGTTCTTTGGAGAAGTGTATATTTAGGTCTTCTGCTCATTTTTTGATTGAGTTGTTTGTTTTTTTTATATTGATTTGTATGAGCTATTTGTATATTTTGGAAATTAACCCCTTGTCAGTCACATCATTTGCAAATATTTTCTCTCATTCTGTAGGTTGTCTTTTTGTTTTGTTTATGGTTTCCTTTGCTGTGCAAAAGCTTATAAGTTTGATTATGTCCCATTTGTTTATTTTTGATATTATTTCTTTTGCCTTAGGAGACTGACCTAAGAAATTTATGTTACAATTTATGTCAGAATGTTTTGCCTGTGTTCTCTTCTAGGAGTTTTATGGTGTCATGTCTTAAGTCTTTAAGCTATTTTGAGTTTATTTTTGTGTGTGGTGTGAGGGAATGTTCTAACTTCATTGATTTACATGTGGCTGTCTAGATTTCCCAGCACCACTTGCTGAAGAGACTGTCTTTTCTCCATTGTACATTCTTGCCTCCTTTGTTGAAGATTAATTGACCATAGGTGTGTGGGTCAAAATACCTGTTTTAAGGAGGATCAGTTATCCACAAGAAAATACGTGGAATCTAAAAAATGGTACAAATGAACTTTATTTACAAAACAGAAATAGAGTCACAGATGTTGAAAACAAACTTGTGGTTACCAGGGGGGAAAGGGGGATGGTTACCAGGGGGAAAAGGAGGGGAGGGATAATTTGGAAGATTGGGATTGACATATACATAGGTAACTAATAAGGTCCTACTGTATAGTTCAGGGAACTCTACTCAGTACTCTGTAATGACCTATATGAGAAGAGAATCTTAAAAAGAGTGGATATATGTATATGTATAATTGATTGACTTTGCTGTACACCTGAAACTAACACAACATAGTAAATCGATTATACTCCAAAAGAAAAAAAAAAGAAGAAAACAGATAATTCAACAAAATCAGGAAAACAATACACAAACAAAATGAGGATTTTTCCAAAGAGCCAGGAATAATAAAAAAGAACCAAACAGAAATTCTGGAGCTGAAGAATTCAATAAATGAAATGAAAAATATAATAGAGAGCATCAACAACAGATTGGTCAAGTAGACCACTTTATCTGTCAATTACAATACAAGAGCTTTGACATTACCAGTAACGTTATAAAGCCGAAACTAACACAACATTGTAAAGCAATTATACTCCAATAAAGATGTTTAAAAAAAAAGAAATTACCAGTCAGAGGAGAACAAAGAAAAAAGATTGAAAGAAAATGAAGAAAGCTTATGTGATCTAAGGAATACCATCAAAAGAAAGTCATTGGATTATTGTAGTTCCTGAAGGAGAAGGGAGGGAGAAAGCTCAATTTAAAAAATAATGGCTAAGAACTTCCCAAATATGTGGAGAGATTTGGACATGCAAATTCATGAAGCTAATAGGTCACCCCATAATTTCAATCCAAAACAATCTTCTCCAAGACACATTATAACTTTCAAAAATCAAAGACAGAGAGTCTTAAAAGCATCAAGAGAAAAGAAGATTGTAACCTAAAAAGGAACCAGAATTAGGCTTTTAGCACATTTCTCATCAGAAACCTTACAGGCCACAAGAGAGTAGGATGGTATACTCAAAGTGCTGACAGAAAAAAACCCAACAAACTGCTAACCAGGAATACTCTATCTGGAAAAGTTTTCCTTTAGTAATGTAGGAGAGAGAACTATTTTCCCAGACAAACAAAAGCTGATGGAGTTCATCACCACTAGTCCTGCCTTATATGAAGTGCTGAGATGAGTTTTTCAAGCTGAAATTAAAGGACACAAATCAGTAACATGAAAATACATAACACTCCTGTAAAGGTAAATATAGTCAAATTCAGAATTCTCTCATACTGTAATATAATGGTGTGTCAACCACTTAACTATAATATAAATGTTAAAGGACAAGATTAAAAATAGCTATAGTTACTATAATCTGTGAATGAATACACAGTATGAAAAGAAGTAAATTGTAACATAAACATAACAAGGGGTAATAAAAAGGTAAAATTTTTGTATTCAATCCAAGTTAAGTTGTTATCAGTGTGAGATAGGTTATTATATCTATCAGATGTTTTATATGAGCCTTATGGTATACACAAAGCAAAGACCTATAGTGGATTCACAAAAGATAAAGAGATTGTAATTAGAGAATACCACTACAGAAAACAAGAAATTCCAAAGAAGGCAGCAAGAGAGGAAAAAGGAACAAAGGAACTATGAAACAGCCAGAAAGCAATATGATGGCATTAGAAGTCCTTATCTATCAATAATTACTGTCAATGTAAGTGGATTGAATTCTCCAATGAAAAGGCATAGAGTGGCTAGATGCATAAAAAAATAAGACCCAACTACATGCTGCCCACAAGAGACTCACCTCAGCTTTAAGGACATGCATAGAGTCAAAGTGAAGGAATGACAGAAGATATTCCATGCCAATGGAAACCAAAAGAGAGCAGAGGTAGCTATAGTTATATCAGACAAAATAGACTCTAAGCCAAAAATGGTATGAAGAGACAAAGAAGGTCATTACATAATGATAAAGGGGCCAATCCATCTGGGAGATATAACAATCATAAATATATATGCACCCAACATTGGAGCACCTATATATATTAAGCAAATGGATCTGAAGGGAGAAATAGATACAGTAATAGAAAGGGACTTCAGTACCACTTTCAACAATGGATAGATTATCCAAACAGAAAATCAGTAAGGACACATTCGACTTGAACTATGTTTCAGGTCAAATGGACAAACTATTGTTGGATTCTTAATTTTATTTTTTAATTATCTTTACAGTTTCTCAGGAAATTTTATCAGTTTACGTGAGGAATAAGTCAGTATTCAGGAAATGTTTGTTGTAATCTTTTTTTCCCCCTAAAAAACCTCAGTAACTATCATATAATAATTGAATGTACAAGATCACTTCAACTATGAAAAAGTGAGATTAATGAGCACGTTTCATTTGACTTCTGCTTGTTTGAAATGTCTTTGATACAGTGAGATGACCTGCAAAAGAATGAGCAAATGTTTACTTATGTTATTTAGATCTAATAGTTTTCTATGATTGTGAAAAATCATCTAAAACTGTACCTATGAACAAAGCAAATAATTTATGAAATTTTGACATATCTGTTACATGAACAGGTTGTCTGGATCACTCATTTAAAAAATGGATTTGGACTTCCCTGGTGGTGCAGTGGTTAAGAATCTGCCTGCCAATGCAGGGGACACGGGTTCGAGCCCTGGTTCAGGGAGATCCCACATGCCACGGAGCAACTAAGCCCCTGCGCCGCAACTACTGAGCCTGTGCTCTAGGGCCCGCGAGCCACAACTACTGAGCCCACGTGCCGCAACTACTGAAGCCCACGTGCCTAGAGCCCATGCTCTGCAACAAGAGTAGCCACTGCAGTGAGAAGCCCACACACTGCTACAAAGAGTAGCCACCGCTCGCTGCAACTAGAGAAAGCCCATGTGCAGCAATGAAGACCCAAAGCAGCCAAAAATAAATAAATAAAATTATCTTTTTAAAAAAAGGATTTGGGCAAAGTTTATACACTTATCAGAGTGCTTCTTTTACTCAATATAGTATATACTGCTCTTTATTCAAAAATAATTCTTTGAGCAGGACATTTATATATAAGCAACACATAGAACTCATTATGTTTCTATTTTGAGCACTTTGGGATCTTCCAATACTACTGTTTCTTTCATATGCTCTGATCTAATTTTCTGCTTTGAATCTCTGACACTATTGATATACGACCTGCTTGCTTCTTCCAAGGCAATGCATAGCTACAGTGTTTTGATTTTTCACTATATACAGTGTTGACGCTATTCAATGACAGTGTTGAGAAACAGGAATCTAAGATATATTACCGTGATTTTGTCTGGCTTAGTACCTATATAAAACCATGGCTTAGTTTGATAATTCAGTGAATATTAATATTGCTCAAGCATCCATTGCAGATGCATTGTGCAATATTATTGTTTTTCATTGTGTGATATAGTAAATAAAAATGTATATCAAGTCAGTAGACTGGGGAAAGTTTTTTTTGTCATCCAGGAAGATGGTTTAGTCCTAGTTAGTTAGCTTTATATTTTTGGAGGGAAGGAATAAAACTTTATATTTTTCATGTGTGGAATATGTAACTCCCGTAATATTCTGACTCCCAATGCACTGTTGAGATACTCAATAAATAGTAGTTGCTTGACTGATAACAAAAACCTTTGTTGTGTTGTCTATCCAGGCCTCATTGGTATTCTCAGGGAGCTATGAGTCACATCATATCTATCTACACTTTCAGTATTATAGTAAGGTTGATTGAAAAAGGAAGAACAGATTTTTATTGTCCAAGATTAGTGAGATAATTTAGTAGAGAAACATTTCTTGAATCACTGATGTCGGCACAGAAAGTTTGACATGTCTCCATAGTACATTGTTTGTTCCCATTACCTTGAACATAGATTAAGGAAAGCACAATACATCGTTCCCATTTTCTTACACTGCCTATTTATTTGGAGAAGGATAAAAATAATATTTAGCACTGTTCATAAAATACAAAAGGTCAGGGCCAGATCTGTGGAGGTTATGTGTGCATAAACTAAAATTATGTAGTTGCTTACATGTGTTCATGATAAATGCTAGGTTGAATGTATGAATACTCTTACACACATGGTGACATGGTGACTATTTTTCCCCCCAGGATTCAGTAATGTGGTCGTATATTCTTGTGGTGTCATTATATTTTTTATTCTTTGTAATAGAGGTATGTTTGAAAATTTTGTAACTGAACATAAAGGGAGTTAACAATGCAGTTGTAAGTTATTTAGGTATATACACAGGAGGTTAGGAGACTCTGCCTACAATATGTCTCAACTCTCTAGCTCCCTCAGTAACTAAAATCTAGTTATTCAGAAATCACATTAGAAGTACAGGTTACTTTGGGTCCTCTGTAGAATCAACGTGCATAAAATATATCAAAATCCAAGAGGAAAACTCTGCCATGTAGTAGTTCATCTGTCTAATGAAATCACTTGAGAACTGTGAGTGTAATATTTAAATTAAGTGGATAAATTCTGTCCTTGGTTTAGCAGTTGTGCAAAAGTATGACTGTAGCCAGCAACTCATTGACTATTAATGAAGCTTTTAATAATCCACTGGCTAGGGTGTCCTTTTAACTAGCAAATTCTGACCTTTAAATGGATACTATGCTGTTAAATTGTTTTATCTTGTGTTTTCATAACAGTGTTTTTCCTTTTTGGCACATAAAGTACTTTCTTAGTTTTGAAAAGCACGTATGCATTTCCTGGAGGATAATCATAAAAATTTAAAGTAGAAATATACAATTTCAGTATAAACCAACCAAAAGAGATATGGACCATAGTCATTAAAGAAGGATCATGTTTGCTGGATTTATTATCTTTTCCTCCAAGCTCATTAAGAAACAGTCCAGCAAGGGGCTAAGGTCTCAATTAATTTTAATGGGCATGACCTAGGTTTAATAAAGTATGTGTTTTAATTGCCTGAGATTAGGCTAAATTGTAGCCTCAGTTTGCTATTGATAGAAATGAGATTTTGATCAAAAGGTACAAAATAGTTTTCTAAGAGAAACTGATAAAGCTGGTAACCTATGGGAAAGAGCATTGGTTTTTCTAGAAAAAATATTTATTAACATAAACTTCAAAAATAAATGAAGAAAACTGGCCGCTAACTAAATATTATAGAATCATTTTTCAAATACAGATACTGATCCAGATATAGCAGGTGGTAGATACAAAAACCCATCTGCCATCACATTGTTTGTGACTATATAGGTAAACCATGCAAGGCTCTGAATATCTATGTCATGGATGGCAAGCCATATAATTTATAATTCAAAATGGCTTTCTTGCAGCCTTTAATCATTAACTAGCCAGTCAAACATGTTGGTGGGACAGAGGTGTTTCTTTTCCAAAATGGTATTGGCTAAATGATATTTTATCTTGAGAGGTTTTAAGCTTGGTTCAAGTAGTGTTGGTCAGTTGCCAATGAATACTGTAATGAATACGTTTATCTTCAGTGCTATTAGCTAAGCAAAACTGCCTAAGCATTTTACACATTTTAGAAATCTCAACCCCTGTAAATGATAGAAAAAAAACCCAGCCTCCTCACAGGAATCCTACTTTATCCTCAGTAAATTAGCATATTAACTGTGATACAATTAATTTCAGAGAAAGGAAGAGCACACTTCTCAGAAAGCCACTAAGGAAAGTTCTATTTTTAATAATTCATGAATTTTCATTACTAAAATATGTTATCTAAACATTTTTTCTTTAAATATCCAGTGTGATTATTTTAGTTGTTTAGAACACAGTAATAATGAAGCCAGTGTTGTGCATGTATGTGTTTGTATGTGTACATATGTGTGTTTGTACGTGTACCTATGTGTGTTTGGGGGGGGTTGATGGGTAATTTTTGTGTCAAGTTGGGTAGGTTGTTTGGTCAAACACTTGTCTAAATATTACTGTGAAAATATTTTTGTATGTAATACAAATTTACAATCAGTTGACTTTAAAGCAGATTACCCTCCATAATGTGGGTAGACTTCATCCAATCAGTTCAAGGCCTTAAGAAAAAAGCCTGAGGTTTCCCAAAGACGAAATTTTGCCTTGAGACTGCAGCATAGAAATCATGCCCGAGTTTTCACTCTTCTTGCCCGTTTTATGGATTTTGGACTCAAAACTGCAACATCAACTGTTACCTGAATTTCCATCCTGCTGGCCTGCCCTATAGATTTCAGACTTGCCAGCCTCCATAATCACATGATCACATTCCTTAAATTAATCTCTCAATAGACAGGTAGATAGATATAGATATATAGACAGATACAGATATATCTATCTATCTATATATCTATATATATATCTCTCCTCTTGGTTTGGTTTCTCTGGAGAACCATTACTGATACATGAGTCTTGCTAACTTTGCCCTAGACATATATTTCACAAAGATAGATGTTTTATCCAAAGGGCAGAGTACATCGGTATGGTTAGCCTGGAATAAACCAAAAACCACTGAAAAATCTCAGTGGTTTTATTCTCCTTACAGAGGATCTGGGATGGGAAAAAAGAGTACAATCGAAAAACAAAAGGTTTTAAAAATAACCTCAAACTCCGAAGTAAATGATATTTTTTTCATCATCATTTATTATCTCAACTAAACCTTAAAATTTGACTTCAGTGACTGACAGGGAGTCTAGTAAGTGAGACAGTTAAATTTGTGAAGTATCAAGCATGCTTGTACGTGACACTCATGCTATTAAGGAAACTTCTGCCTTGGGTTTTTCAGCTACTTATTATGACTTCCACAATGTCTGGAACTTGTTTTGAATTGACATCCATATCCATCTTGCCTTGGCAAATGAACAAGTAGAAAGATTAATTAGTTCTTGGGTACTTTATATTCCAGGTCTGTGACTTCTCCAGCTAGTGGCATAGTTAGTGCGGTGGACTTGGTTTATTTTGCACTAACTGTGACAATGCCAAAAGCTTGTGTTTCTGTATGTTGGTGTGTGTTCCTTTTTGGCACTCAGGCTGAGCTTAGTAATGACTGTGGAATCAACACAGCTAGTTGTAAATGATGTATGAAATTAAAAAATCTCTGGCCAGCACATTAAAGGAGTGCAGAGTAGAGAGGAAATGCTGTGCAGAGCTGCTCTGTAGTTTAGTTTGTGGGTATCTTGATATGCTGCCAAATCAAGAAGGGGAAGACTGAAACCCAGCAAATTTGGGAACACTAAACCTTATTGCATTCTAGTCTTTATTATTTTTGTTTGGCTCTCTTCTTACACTTATTTAAAAATATCTGATAGGTGCTTTAATTGTAGAAATTAAAAACAGTAGTAAATATTGATGCTTAAATCTATGGAGAAGGGAAATACAGGACATGGGTTTTTTTTCACATAATTTATTGGAGTATAATTGCTTTACAATGGCATGTTAGTTTCTGCTGTATAACAAAGTGAATCAGCTATACATACACATATATCCCCATATCTCCTCCCTCTTGAACCTCCCTCCCATCCTCCCTATCCCACCCTGCTAGGTGGTCACAAAGCACCGAGCTGATCTCCCTGTGCTATGCGGCTGTTTCCCACTAGCTATCTATTTTACATCTGGTAGTGTATATATGTCCATGCCGCTCTCTCACTTCGTCCCAGCTTACCCTTCCCGCTCCCTGTGTCCTCAAGTCCATTCTCTATGGCTCTGTCTTTATTCCTGTCCTGCCCCTAGGTTCTTCAGAAACTTTTTTTTAAAAATTTTTATTGGAGTATAATTGCTTTACAATGGTGTGTTAGTTTCTGCTGTATAACAAAGTGAATGAGCTATACACATACATATATCCCCATTTCCCCTGCTCTTTTGTCTCCCTCCCACCCTCCCTATCCCACCCCTCTAGATGGACACAAAGCACCGAGCTGATCTCCCTGTGCTATGTGGCTGCTTCACCTTAGCTGTCTATTTTACATTCGGTAGTATATGTAGGGACATGGAATTTTTGCCAGGTGTAGTTCATTTCCTCTCAGAGAGGTCTTTCTCACTATCTTCTACCTAAACAACCTGCATGTTATGTGTCTGTTGGTCCATGTATCTCCAATTGTCTCCTTCCATTCTTTTGTCTTTCTACGTGTGATCAATGCTGCTGAAGAATATGTTAACTTGTTATCTGTTGATTCAGTAAATTGAGTGAACTAAACAGTTTGTGGAGAGAAGAGAATCAACCAGGTATTTCATTGAATCACTGGTTTTCTTAGTCGAAAGTTAGGTCAGAGTATTTTGGGGGAAGTCTACTGTCTGATACCTCAGAATACAATAGTGGTAATGAGTCCCAAACCTAGAGTCAGATTGCCAGGGTTTGAATTCTGGCTCCAACGCTTACTAACTATATGTCCTTGGTAAAATCATTTATACTTTCTCTACTTTATTTCTCCCTCATCCATAAAATTATCCTAGTTTATTATTTATACCTTTATTGTAAAGATGATTATTTTGAAGACTAAATGAGAAGACAAATGTAACACTTTTTGGAGAATGGCTGATAATGTAAATAGAGCCAAGTCATGGTGGTATTCTTTTTTTTCCTTCTCTTTTTTCCCCCAAGCTTTACTGAGGTATAATTGACAAACAAAATTGTAATACATTTAACATGTATGTGATGATTTGATATATGTATACATTTTGAAATGATTACCATGGTCAAGTTAATTAACACATCCATCACCTCACACAAATTATTTTTTTGGTGATAATGCTTAAGATCTACTCTCAGCAAATTTCATGTATACAATACAGCATTACCTATAACTACCATGCTGTACATTAGAGCCTCAAAACTTATTTTTCTTATAACTGAAAGTCTGTACCCTTTGACAATATATCCCATTTCTACCAACCCCCAGCCCCTGGCAGCCACCATTCTGTCTTCTGTTTCTATGAGTTTAACTTTTTTCTTTATTATTGTCTTTTTCTATTAGAACCTTGGGAAGTGTCAATTGTAGCAAAAAACAGACAAGTGAAATAAACGCTCTTCACAGATTTTTGGTTCTACTTTAAAACTCTATTTGACTACAATAGGTATTCTTATATTTAACCCTTCTGTGACTTTTTTAATGCAATAGCTGAGATTGGATAGGTCTGAAATCTATAAGAATTGCAAATGCTATGTATTAGGCAAGAACAGACTGTTTCATCAAATCCCTAAATTTTAAAATTAAAGGGTGTGCTTTAGAAAACTCAGTAGTCCTATTTCACACAGCAAGCACTAAACTCATGAAACTCCTCAAACTATCCAAAGAGAACCCACAGGATAAAAACATGTATTTATTGTGAAATGTTTAGTAAATACATAGAATTTAAAGACATAATGACATCTTAAGGAAAACTGCAGTGAAATCAGAAGAACATATGCTCTTCTACAACATGACTGGCTAGAGCATTTAAGCCAGAATCTTCATGAACAATGACGAAGACCCAGTATGTCCATAGTGAATATCATATTTTCAGAAGTTGACAAGTTATCTAAATTTTCTGAGTTATTAGAATTCTTTTGGTAAAACAACAAATAGCTCTTTTGCAAATAGATTATACATACACTATATATATGCATTTTGTGTATAATATATATACCCTGCCAAAGTCCTCCATTTTCTTTCATAGAGGGGATGATGCTGAACATAATCTGAAAAGATGTAGATCTTTAAAAAGTGTTCTGAAGATGTAGGAAGAACTAGAGAATGGAAATGTTAGCCAAACACAATTCGCTTTTAAATGATAAGACAATTTTTAAATGAAAATTTCAAGAAATCTTTCTTAATACAACAGAGGCATTTAATATAAAAATTTAAGTATTTTCTCCTTTAAATGAAAGTAATATTTTCCCGTTATTAAAAGTCATTTTCAAAACCAACTTAATTGCTTTAAAGTTGTATCATAAAACTATCATAATTTAAATAGTTGCTCATACAGATTATTTCTAATTTTCTCACTATAAATAATGCTTATGTTGATATATTTGTTTAAGATTGTTTTCTGAATTTTGGATCAGTTTCCTTAGGATAAATTCCAAGAAGCAATATTATTGGGAAAATGGATATATGTTTTGAATTCCTGAAAGTTTATACTCCCAAGTAGTCATTGCTCTCTCCATGCTCTCACTACCACCAGAATTGAATTTTTATCTTTTTTAATCTCAAAAGATGCAGCAGACTTAAGTAAATGTACACTCACTCCATGCTCATATTTGTGGACTTTCAGAACACTGGCAGCAGAAAAGTTTCAAGTCTCTAAAGAAGAAAAAAAAAGTCACCTGACAGCATTCAGAATTGCTTTATATCTCTGAATAAAACCCTGCCGACTTGAATACAATTGAGCAGTGCCTTAAAAAGTCTGAAGTACAATGCATTTAAACCTTGAATTCTATACCTAGGCAAACAAAAGTTAAGTTTAAGTGTAGAATGAAGATATTTTCAGAAATACATATTCAGGGAATATTTACCTTCTCTGAACCCATTCTCAAGAAAATACTAAGATGTGTGCTCCAAAAGGAGGGAGTTAAAAAAGACAAATGGGCTTACAGAAAACTGGAGTTGTTACACAGAAGAGTAAAAAGGTTTTTCAAGATGATACTGGAGTGAGATACTAGGATGGCAGTCATCAGGCCTTGACTGGAGCAGGGCGGCTCAAGAGACAGGCAAATGGAAATTGTTCATCATCTTGTGAATTTTTTAAAACATGTAGAATAATTAAAAGAATAAATACCACTTTCACCTGATGGAATTAATGAAGGATGCACTCCACAAAAATAAAAAAAGTTTTAGAAAAATATATGATACCCAGAAATCAGGAAATACAACTGAAGAGAAAGGCAAAAGTAAGTTCGAGGATGACAGTTGTTTAGCAAACCTAGAAAACAACCAGTCTGGAGAGAAGTTACGTGTAGATTTCCAGGAGAGAGAAGTACAAGAATAAAAATATAGAAATGATAAATAACTGAATGGTAATAAAACTTGTGGGAATTGTATTGAAAGTCCATGAGAAGGAATGGAAGAATGAGCAATAAAAAGAAAACCAAGCAAGTTAAAAGCAAAAAAGTAATAACTAGGCTTCAGGAACAAAAGTAAGAAAGGAAACATGACAGAGGAGACTACAATGTGTTATCTGCCATAAAAGGAAATTAATAGATAGTAAAAAAAGAAAAGACCAAGAACATGAATAGACATGTTTTCATCAAAGACATCACCTCACGCCTGTCAGGATGGCTATTATGAAAAAAAAAGACAAATATTGATGAGGATGTGGAGAAACTGGGACTCTTGCGCAATGTGGGTAGGAATGAAAAATGGAGTCTGAGAGCCTGATTCCTCCAGCTCCGTTTTCCTTTCTCAGGATTGCTTTGACTATTCAGAGTCTTTCGTGTTTCCATACAAATTGTGAAATTTTTTGTTCTAGTTCTGTGAAAAATGCCATTGGTAATTTGATAGGGATCGCACTGAATCTGTAGATCACTTTGGGTAGTAGAGTCAATTTGACAGTATTGATTCTTCCAATCAAAGAACATGGTATATCTTTCCATCTGTTTGTGCTGTCTTTAATTTCTTTCATCAGTGTTTTATAGTTCTTGGAGTAAAGGTCTTTTGCCTCCTTAGGAAGGTTTATTCCTAGGTATTTTATTCTTTTTGAGGTGATGATAAATGGGATTGTTTCCTTAATTTCTCTTTCTGATCTTCTGCTGTTACTGTATAGGAATGCAAGAGATTTCTGTGTATTAATTTTGTATCCTGCAACTTTACCAAATTCACTGATGAGCTCTAGTAGTTTTCTGGTAGCAACTTTAAGATTTTCTATGTATAGTATCATGTCATCTGCAAACAGTGACAGTTTTACTTCTTCTTTTCCAATTTGGATTCCTTTTATTTCTTTGTCTTCTGAGGAACAATAGGGAGGTTCCTTTAAAAACTAAAAACAGAACTACCATATATGATCCAGCAATTCCACTCCTGGGCATATATCCAGAGAAAACCATAATTCAAAAAGATACATGCACCCCAGTGTTCATTGCAGCACTATTTACAATAGACAGGACATGGAAGCAACCTAAATGTCCATGGACAGAGGGGTGGATAAAGAAGATGTGGTACATATATACAATGTAATATTACTCGGCCATAAAAAGAATATAATAATACCATTTGTGGCAACATGGATGGACCTAGAGATTATCATACCAAGTGAAGTAAGTTAGACAGAGAAAGACGAGTATCATCTGATATCACTTATATGTGGAATCTAAAAACAATGCAAATGTGAACTTGTTTCCAAAACAGAAACAGACTAACAGACTTTGGAAACAAACTTATGGTTACCAAAGGGGAAAGGTGCAGGGAAGGGATAAATTAGGAGTTTGGGATTAACATATACACATTACTATATGTAAAATAGATAGTCAACAAGGACTTACTGTATAGCACAGGGGACTCTACTCAATATTCTGTAATAACTTAAATGGGAAAGGAATCTGAAAAAGAATGGACATATGTATGTGTATAACTGAATGGCTTTGCTGTACACCTGAAACTAACGCAGCATTGTGAATCAGACATACTCCAATATAAAATAAAAAAGTAAATTAAAAAATGGAGCAGCCACTATGGAAAACAGTATGGAGGGTCCTCAAAAAATTAAAAATTGAACTACCATATAATCCAGCAATCCCACTTTTGGGTATTTTTACAAAATAATTGAAATCACTATCTCAAAGAGATATTAGTATGCTTGTGTTCTTTGCAACACTGTTCACAATAGCAAAGATGTGGAAACAACCTAAATGTCTATCCACATATGAGGGCGTAAAGAAAATGTGAGGTATACGTACAATATAATGCTATTCAGTCTTAAAAAGAAGGAAATTCTGCAATATGCTACAACATGGAAGAACCTTGAGGATATTATGCTAAATGAAATAATTCAGTCACAGAAAGAAAAATACCACATCATTTCACTTATATGAGATATCTAAAATAGTTAAATTCATAAAATCAAAGAGTGGAATGGTGGTTCCAAGTAGGAGAAAATGGGGGAGTTACTAATGGGGCAATAAAGTTTCAGTCAAGCAAGATGAATTAGTTCTAGAAATCTGCTGTATAACATTATCCCTATAATCGGCAATAATGTGTTGTACATGTAAAAATTTAAGGAGGTAGATCTCATTTAAGTGTTCTTACCACAATAAAATAAAGTGAAAGTGTGCATAGTGCTTTACATGGAATGTGAATCAAGTATTATTTAAATGCTACACTAAAGTTTTTAAGCAAAATACTTCTTTTTATAAAGCAAATTACATTCCCTAAAATATCTGTTATGTAAATCAGAATTTTCTTATATTGTTTTGCATAGAGAAATGTTCATCTACATTTATAGATTATGTTTGCCTCCTTCCATAACTAGAGCTCAAGAAATATTGGAAGGTAGGGTCTATAATGGGAATACTTTTAGAGATTATCTAAGAACATGTTATAGAGTAAGAATATTATTATTGTTGTTGTTATTACATTATTGCAATAGGTAAATTAAGACTTTAACTATAAAACTAAGCATACAAAGCTTTCATACAGGATTAACAAGTGCAGTTGGCAAAAGCAAGATGATAATTCACTCCTGGAAAACCCATTCCCATATCTTAAAACCATAATAACTTTCCAGTCTAATTTTAGATATTTGCATGAATTGTATCTGAAGATGAAGTCATAAGAAAAGGAATATGAAAATAAGGAGGAAACAGCTACAATCTTTCAATATGACACGTTTTGAACATAGGAAGATGAAAATGACATGCTTGACCTTAAAATGCAATGGTCCTTTTTATAGATCATTCTGTTTGTGTTAGGAATGTCAATCAAGTATCTCATGAATATATTTCAGCAGCTGTGAAATTTGATTAAAATTTAATGTAGCCTCACTTCTTCCCTAAGTCTGAATGAATTTAGATGGGCAACTATCTGTGAAATTATGATTTTGCTTGTTAATTGTTCATGATCTTTATATGAGGGGAAGTTACTTTGTTCTAGAAACTGATGGGGATTATATTAACTTCATGACAATTTTATCACTTGCATATTCCTGACACAATATCTAATAAGAGAGTTATTAATTGTAATAAGTACATTTTCTTCAGGAAGGTAAGAGTGTATACACACACACACACACATGTGCACTTCTGAAAATTCATTATTTCCAGAGTACCCTTAAGTAAAATGGGACTAAATGCTAGCTTAATGAATAAGGATACTATAGAAATTAATGAACATTTGTAACTTATGAGATATTGAGATCTGAAAAAAATGTGTGGTCTTATTTACTGTTGGAAGATGTCTAAGGAAAGTAAGTTAGAAAACAATAATTAATAATGGATATAGAATGGTTGTCTTCCCTCATAGTGTTGTAAGCTATGTAACTACTCAGAAAAATAGATGCAATGTATCTTGCATACTAAATGGAATCTTGAAATGGTTGCGACCTCCCTTACCTAGGATTTTCTTTACCTTAGTTAATATTATTTCAAGCCCATTATATTATCATTAAAAGGATCTTGAACACTGTTGGAGTAAAGGAAATCAGAGATATCAGGTGGATTGTTACAAATATAACTGGATTTTGGTATTTTATTCAATCAATTGTTCCTGATCTTATTTATCATCTATCCACTGTGTGCTGTGTATAAGACTTGGTTCTATCGTTCAAGCTGCTTGCAGTGTCCTAAGGGAGATAAGACACATGAAACAATTAGAAAACAAGAGAATGTATTAATTTTCTATTGCTGTATGACAAATTGTCACAGATTTAGGGGCTTAAAACAACACCCATTTATTAGCTCATGATTCTGTGGGTTAGAAGTCCAGGCAGGCTCGACTGGGTTCTCTGCTTATGGTGTCAAAACACCACAATCAAGGTATATGGAAGCTTTGGGGATAATCTACTTCAAAATTCATTCAGGTTGTTGAAGATTTCATGTCTTTACAGTTTTAACACTGAGGTCTCAGTTTCTTTGCTGGTTGTCAGTGGGGGCCCACTTTCAGCTTCTAGAGGTGACCTATATTCCTTGGCACATGGATCCCTCCATCTCAAGACAGAAATGGTGCATTAAATCTATTTCACACTTCTCATTGCTCTGACTTCTCCCACTAGTTAAAGGAAATTGTCCATAGGGTATTGGGGTGGCCAAAAAGTTCGTTCGGGTTTCCCGTGACATCTTATATATTGTTTCCCCACCATTTTACTTTCAACCTATGGTTGCTTTGGATCTCAAGTGTCTCTCTTGTAGACAACATGTATTTGCATCATGTATTTTTATCTATTCTGCTGATTGCTGTGTTTTAATTGGAGTGTTTATTTATAATTAATGTAACTACTGATAAAAGGGACCAATATCTGCTATTTTTTTCTATATATATATATTTTTTGTCTTTTTTGTTCCTCTGTTCTGGCATTATTGGCTTCTTTTGTTCAAAAATTTTTATAGTGTACTGTTTTTATTCCCTTCTTATTTCTTTTACTATATTTTAAGTTATTTTCTTAGTGGTTGCCCTGGAGTTTACAATTAACATTAAAACAATCTAGCTTCAAAAACATCTAGCTTCAATTATTACCAACTTAACTTAAATAACATAGAAAACTTTACTCAAATATAGCTTCACTTCCTCTCCCTGATTTTTGCTATTTTATACAAATTTACATACTTGTATATAACTTTATACAAATTATATACATTCTAAGTCAGTTAAAAACAGATTTGAAATTATTATGCATTTGTCTTCTACATCAGATGGCGCATAGGAGATAGAAAAAATAAATAGATTAATACTATTTCATATTTATGTATGTTGTTACATTTACTAGTGTTCTTTCTTTTTTTGGTGAGGATTCAGATTACTTTCTAGGGTCCTTTCATTTCAACCTGAAGAACTTTCTTTGGTATTTCTTGTGGGGCAGATCTGCTAGTGATGTGTTTTGTAAGTTTTTGATTATCTGGGAATTATTTAATTTTTCTTTAATTTATGGAGGATACTTTTACTAGCTATATAATCTTTTCTAAAAAATTGAGGTAAGAACACTTAACCTGAGATCTAACCTTCTAACAGTTGTTTAAGTGTACAACACAATATTGTTACCTATAGGCACAATGTTTTATAGCAGATATCTGGAACTTAGTCATCATGCATAACTGAAACTGTCTACCAGTTGAATAACAACTCCCCATTGCTCCCTTCCCTCAGCCCCTGGCAACCACCATTCTACTCTCTGCTTCTATGAGTTTGAATATTTTACATACTGCATGATTCTACTTATAGAAGGTATTTGTGTGACTGGATGATTTCATTTAGCATCAAAGTTCATACATGTTGTTCCATATTGAAGAATTTTCTTCTTTTTTAAACATGCGTAATAGTCTGATTTGATTTCTGACCCAAGATACCATCTCTCCTGAAGAATGTTCCACGAGCACTTGAGAAGAAAGTGTATTCTGTTGTTTTTGGATGGAATGTCCTATAAATATCAATTAAGTCCATCTTGTTTAATGTATCATTCAAAGCTTGTGTTTCCTTATTTATTTTCATTTTGGATGATCTGTCCATTGGTGAAAGTGGAGTGTTAAAGTCTCCTACTATGATTGTGTTCCTGTCGATTTCCCCTATTATGGCTGTTAGCATTTGCCTTATGTATTGAGGTGCTCCTATGCTGGGTGCATAAATATTTACAATTGTTATATCTTCTTCTTGGATTGATCCCTTGATCATTATGTGGTGTCCTTCTTTGTCTCTTGCAATAGTCTTTATTTTAAAGTCTATTTTGTCTGATATGAGAATTGCTACTCCATCTTTCTTTTGATTTCCATTTGCATGGAATACCTTTTTCCATCCCCTCACTTTCAGTCTGTATGTGTCCCTAGGTCTGAAGTGGTTCTCTTGTAGACAGCATATATACAGGCCATGTTTTTGGATCCATTCAGGCGGTGTATGTCTTTTGGATGGAGCATTTAATCCATTTACATTTAAGGTAGTTATCAATATGTATGTTCCTATTACCATTTTCTTAATTGTTTTGGGTTTGTTATTGTAGGTCTTTTCGTTCTCTTGCGTTTCTTGTCTAGAGAAGTTCCTTTAGCATTTGTGGTAAAGCTGGTTTGGTAGTGCTGATTTCTCTTAGCTTTAGCTTGTCTGTAAATGTTTTAATATCTCCTTCAAATCTGAATGAGATCCTTGCTGGGTAGAATAATATTGGTTGTAGGTTTTTCCCTTTCATCACTTTACATATGTCCTGCCACACCCTTTTTGCTTGCAGAGTTTCTGTTGAAAGATCAGCTGTTAACCTTATAGGGATTACCTTGTATGTTATTTGTTGCTTTCCCTTGCTGCTTTTTTTTTTTTTTTGCATCTTTATTGGAGTATAATTGCTTTACAATGGTGTGTTAGTTTCTGCTTTATAACAAAGTGAATCAGTTATACATATATATATGTTCCCATATCTCTTCCCTCTTGCATCTCCGTCCCTTCCTCCCACCCTCCCTATCCCACCCCTCTAGGTGGGCACAAAGCACCGAGCTGATCTCCCTGTGCTATGTGGCTGCTTCCCACTAGCTATCTGTTTTATTTTGGGTAGTGTATATATGTCCATGCCACTCTCTCACTTTGTCACAGCTTACCCTTCCCCCTCCCCATATCCTCAAGTCCATTCTCTAGTAGGTCTGTGTCATTAATCCTGTCTTACCCCTAGGTTCTCCATGACATTTTTTTCCCTTAAATTCCATATATATGTGTTAGCATACGGTATTTGTCTTTCTCTTTCTGACTTACTTCACTCTGTATGACAGACTCTAGGTCCATCCACCTCATTACAAATAGCTCAATTTCGTTTCTTTTTATGGCTGAGTAATATTCCATTGTATGTATGTGCCACATCTTTATCCATTCATCTGTTGATGGACACTTAGGTTGTTCCCATCTCCTGGCTATGGTAAATAGAACTTCAGTGAACATTTTGGTACATGACTCTTTTTGAATTATGGTTTTCTCAGGGTATATGCCCAGTAGTGGGATTGCTGGGTTGAATGGTAGTTCTATTTATAGTTTTTTAAGGAACCTCCATACTGTTCTCCATAGTGGCTGTATCAATTTACATTCCCACCAAAAGTGCAAGCGGGTTCCCTTTTCTCCATACCCTCTGCACCATTTAATACTTGTAGACTTTTTGACTATGGCCATTCTGACCGCTGTGAGGTCATTGTAGTTTTGATTTGCATTTCTCTAATGATTAATGATGTTGAGCATTCTTTCATGTGTTTGTTGGCAGTCTGTATATCTTCTTTGGAGAAATCTCTATTTAGGTCTTCTGCCCATTTTTGGATTGGGTTGTTTGTTTTTTTGTTATTGAGCTGCATGAGCTGCTTGTAAATTTTGGAGATTAATCCTTTGTCAGTTGCTTCATTTGCAAATATTTTCTCCCATTCTGAGGGTTGTCTTTTGGTCTTGTTTATGGTTTCCTTTGCTGTGCAAAAGCTTTGAAGTTTCATTAGGTCCCATTTGTTTATTTATGTTTTTATTTCCATTTCTCTAGGAGGTGGGTCAAAAAGGATCTTGCTGTGATTTATGTCATAGAGTGCTCTGCCTATGTTTTCCTCTACGTGTTTGATAGTGTCTGGCCTTACATTTAGGTCTTTAATCCATTTTGAGCTTATTTTTGCGTATGCTGTTAGGGAGTGATCTAATCTCATACTTTTACATGTACCTCTCCAGTGTTCCCAGCACCACTTATTGACGAGGCTGTCCTTTATCCACTGTACCTTCCTGCCTCCTTTATCAAAGATAAGGTGACCATATGTGCATGGGTTTATCTCTGGGCTTTCTATCCTGTTCCATTGATCTATATTTCTGTTTATGTGCCAGTACCATACTGTCTTGCTTACTGTAGCTTTGGAGTATAGTCTGAAGTCAGGGAACCTGATTCCTCCAGCTCCGTTTTTCTTTCTCAAGATTGCTTTGGCTATTCGGGGTCTTTTGTGTTTCCATACAAATTGTGAAATTTTTTGTTCTAGTTCTGTGAAAAATGCCAGTGATAGTTTGATAGGCATTGCATTGAATCTATAGATTGCTTTGGGTAGTAGAGTCATTTTCACAATTTTGATTCTTCCAATCCAAGAACATGGTATATCTCTCCATCTGCTTGTATCATCTTTAATTTCTTTCATCAGTGTCTTATAATTTTCTGCATACAGGTCTTTTGTCTCCTTAGGTAGGTTTATTCTTAGATATTTTGTTCTCTTTGTTGCATTGGTAAATGGGAGTGTTTTGTTGCTTTCACTTCCAGATTTTTCATTATTAGTGTATAGGAATGCCTGAGATTTCTATGCATTAGTTTTGTATCTTGCTGCTTTACCAAATTCATTGATTAGCTCTAGTAGTTTTCTCGTAGCATCTTTAGGATTCTCTATGTATAGTATCATGTCATCTGCAAACAGTGACAGCTTTAATTCTTCTTTTCTGATTTGGATTCTTTTTATTTCCTTTTCTTCTCTGATTGCTGTGGCTAAAACTTCCAAAACTATGTTGAATAAGAGTGGTGAGAGAGGGCAACCTTGTCTTGTTCCTGATCTTAGTGGAAATGCTTTCAGTTTTTCACCATTGAGGACGATGTTGGCTGTGGGTTTGTCATATATGGCCTTTATTATGTTGAGGAAAGTTCCCTCTATGCCTACTTTCTGCAGGGTTTTTTATCATAAATGTGTGTTGAATATTGTCGAAAGCTTTGTTTGAATCGATTGAGATGATCATATGGTTTTTATCCTTCAATTTGTAAATATGGTGTATCACTTTGATTGATGTGCGTATATTGAAGAATCCTTGCATTCCTGGAATAAACCCCACTTGATCATGGTGTATGATCCTTTTCATGTGCTGTTGGATTCTATTTGCTAGTGTTTTGTTGAGGATTTTTGCATCTATGTTCATCAGTGATATTGGCCTGTACTTTTCTTTCTTTGTGACATCCTTGTCTGGTTTTGGTATCAGAGTGGTGGTGGCCTCATAGAATGAGTTTGGGAGTGTTCCTCCCTCTGCTGTATTTTGGAAGAATTTGAGAAGGTTAGGTGTTAGTTCTTCTCTAACTGTTTGAAAGAATTCGCCTGTGAAGACATCTGGTCCTGGGCTGTTGTTTGTTGGAAGATTTTTTATCACAATTTCAATTTCAGTGCTTGTGATTGGTCTGTTCATATGTTCTATTTCTTCCTAGTTCAGTCTCAGAAGGTTATGTATTTCTATGAATTTGTCCATTTCTTCCAGGTTGTCCATTTTATTGGCATATGGTTGCTTATATGAATCTCATAATACTTTGTGTTTCTGCATTGTCAGTTGTTACTTCTCCTTTTTCATTTCTAATTCTATTGATTTGAGTCTTCTCCCTTTTTTTCTTGATGAGTCTGGCTAATGGTTTATCAATTTTGTTTATCTTCTCAAAGAACCAGCTTTTAGTTTTATTGATCTTTGCTATTGTTTCCTTCATTCCTTTTTCATTTATTTCTGATCTGATCTTTATGATTTCTTTCCTTCTGCTAACTTTGGGGGTTTTTTTGTTCTTCTTTCTCTAATTGCTTTAGGTGCAAGGTTAGGTTGTTTATTCGAGATGTTTCCTGTTTCTTAAGGTAGGATTTTATTGCTGTAAACTTCCATCTTAGAACTGCTTTTGCGGTAATCTTGGTTGTAGGTATTTCTCCTTCATCACTTTAAATATGTCCTGCCAGTCCCTTGTGACTTGCAGAGTTTCTGCTGAAAGATCAGCTGTTAAATTTATGGGGATTCCTTTGTGTGTTATTTGTTTTTCCCTTGCTGCTTTTAATATGTTTTCTTTGTATTTAATTTTTGATAGTTTGATTAATATGTGTCTTGGCATGTTTTTCCTTGGATTTATCGTATATGGGACTCTCTGTGCTTCGTGGACTTGATTAACTATTTTCTTTCCCATATTAGGAAAGTTTTCAACTATAATCTCTTCAAATATTTTCTCAGTTCCTTTTTTTTTCTCTTCTTCTTCTGGAACCCTTATAATTCGAATATTGGTGCATTTAATCTTGTTCCAGAGGTCTCTGAGACTGTCCTCAGTTCTTTTCCTTCTTTATTTTTGCTGCACAGTGGTGGTTATTTCCACTATTTTATATTCCAGTATTTTGTCTGTTCTTCTGCCTCAGTTATTCTGCTATGATTTCTTCTGGAGAATTTTTGATTTCATTTATTGTGTTGTTCATCATTGTTTATTTGCTCTTTAGTTCTTCTAGGTCCTTGTTAAACGTTTCTTGTATTTTCTCCATTCTATTTCCACGAGTTTGAATCATCGTTACTATCATTACTGTGAATTCTTTTTCAGGTAGACTGCCTGTTTCCTCTTCGTTTGTTAGATCTGGTGGGTTTTTACCTTGCTCCTTCATCTGCTGCCTATTTCTGTCTTCTCATTTTGTTTAATTTACTGTGTTTGGGGTTTGCGTTTCTCAGGCTGCAGGTTCGTAGTTCCCATGGTTTTTGGTGTCTGCCCCCAGTGGGTGTGGTTTGTTCAGTGGTTTGTGTAGGTTTCCTGGTGGAGGGGACTGGTGCCTGTGTTGTAATGGGTGGGGCTATATCTTGTCTTTCTGGTGGGCAAAGCCACGTCTGGTGGTGTGTTTTGGGGTCTCTGTGAACTTGGTATGATTTTAGGCAGCCTCTCTGCTAATGGGTTGGTTTGTGTTCCTGTCTTGCTAGTTGTTTGGCACAGGGCATCCAGCACTGGAGCTTGCTGACCGTTGGGTGGAGCCGGGTCTTAGTGTTGATACGGCGGTCCCTGGGAGAGCTCTCACCAGTTGATATTACATGGGACCGGGAGGTCTCTGTTGGTCCAATATCTTGAACTCCTCTCCTCCACCTCAGAGGCTCAGGCCTGACACCAGGCCAGGGCACCAAGACCCTGTCAGCCACACAGCTCTGAAGAGAAGGGAGGAAAAAAAGGAAAGGAAAACAAAAATAATAATAAATAAATAAAATTATTAAAATAAAAATGTAAATAATAATTTAAAAAAGAAGAGAGCAACCAAACCAATAAACAAATCCACCAATTATCACAAGCACTAAAAACTAAACTAAGATAAACATAAAAATCAGAAGCAAATCAGGTTCAGACAGCAAACCCCAAGTCTACTGTTGCTCCCAAAGTCCACTGCCTCAATTTTGGGAACATTCTTTGTCTATTCAGGTATTCCACAGATGCAGGTACATTAAATTGATTGTGGATATTTAATCCGCTGCTCCTGAGGCTGCTGGGAGAGATTTCCCTTTCTCTTCTTTGTTCGCACAGCTCCTGGGGTTCAGCTTTGGTTTTGGCCCCGCCTCTGCATGTAGGTCGCCCTCTGGCATCTGTTCCCTGCCCAGACATGAGGGGGTTAAAGCAGCAGCTGATTAGGGGGCTCTTCCTCATTCAGGTCAGGAGGGAGGGAGGGGTACAGTAGTTATAATTAGAATGCGGGGCGAGCCTGAGGCAGCAGAGGCCACTGTGATGTTGCAACAACCTGAGGTGCGTCATGTGTTCTCCCGGGGAAGTTGTCCCTGGATCGCGGGACCCTGGCAGTGGCGGGTTGCACAGGCTCCCAGGAGGGGAGGAGTGGATAGTGACCTGTGCTTGTACACAGGCTTCTTGGTGGCTGCAGTAGCAGCCTTAACGTTTCATGCCTGTCTATGATGTCCCTGCTGATAGCCACGGCTCGCGCCCATCTCTGGAGCTCGTTTAGGTGGAGCTCTGAATCCCCTCTCCTTCCGCACCACAAAACAATGGTCTCTTGCCTCTTAGGCAGTTCCAGACTTTTTCGTGGACTCCCTCCTGGCTAGCTGTGATGCATTAGCCCCTTTCAGGTTGTGTTCATGCAGCCAACCGCAGTCCTCTCTCTGGGATACGACGGAAGCCCGAGCCTCAGCTTCCAGGCCCCGCCCGTCCTGGTGGGTGAGCAGATAAGCCTGTTGGGCTGGTGAGTGCTGGTTGGCACTGATCCTATGTGTGGGAATCTCTCCACTTTGCCCTCTGCACCCCTGTTGCTGCGCTTTCCTCCATGGCTCCGTAGCTTCAGCCCACCACCTCCTGTCTCCGCCAATGAAGGGGCTTCCTAGTATGTGGAAACTTTTCCTCCTTCACAGCTCCTTCACAGTGGTGCAAGTCCCATCCTTATTTTTTTGTCTCTTTTTTCTTTTGCCCTACCCAGGTACATGGGTATTTTTGTGCCTTTCGGGAAGTCTGAGGTCTTCTTCCAGTGTTCAGTAGGTGTTCTGTTGGGGTTGTTCCACATGTAGATGTATTTTTGATGTATTTGTGGGGAGGAAGGTGATCTCCACGTCTTACTCCTCCGCCATCTTGAAGGTCCCCTCGAGATTTTATTTTTGATAGTAACTCTCAACAGAGAAATAGAAACTGTTCATTCACTAAGATGACTTTCTTTTACTTTTTTTTTTAACATCTCTATTAGAGTATAATTGCTTTACAATGGTGTGTCAGTTTCTGCTTTATAACAAAGTGAATCAGTTATACACATACATATGTCCCCATTTCTCTTCCCTCTTGCATCTCCCTCCCTCCCACCCTCCCTATCCCACCCCTCTAGGTGGTCTCAAAGCACTGAGCTGATCTCCCTGTGCTATGCGGCTGCTTCCCACTAGCTATCTATTTTACGGTTGGTAGTGTATATATGTCCACGTCACTCTCTAACTTTGTCCCAGCTTACCCTTCCCTCTCCCCGTATCCTCAAGTCCATTCTCTAGTAGGTCTGCATCTTCATTCCCATCTTGCCCCTAGGTTATTTTGACAATTTTCTTTCTCTCTCTTTTTTTTTTTAGGTTCCATATATATGTGTTAGCATACAGTATTTGTTTTTCTCTTTCTGACTTACTTCACTCTGTATGACAGACTCTAGGTCCATCCACCTCACTATAAATAACTCAATTTCGTTTCTTTTTATGGCTGAGTAATATTCCATTGTGTATATGTTCCACATCTTCTTTATCCATTCATCTGCTTTTTTTTTTTTTTTTTTTTTTTTTGCCGGACGCGGGCCTCTCACTGTTGTGGCCTCTCCCGTTGCGGAGCACAGGCTCCGGACGCGCAGGCTCAGCGGCCACGGCCCGCGGGCCCAGCCGCTCCGCGGCATGTGGGATCCTCCCGGACCGGGGCACGAACCCACGTCCCCTGCATCGGCAGGCGGACTCTCAACAACTGTGCCACCAGGGAAGCCCTCATCTGCTTTTTTGTTTTGTTTTTAACATCTTTATTGGATTATAATTGATTTACAATGGTGTGTTAGTTTCTGCTTTATAACAACGTGAATCAGTTATACATATACTTAAAAAATATGGGTTAAGTTTGGATTTCATTTTGAGTTAGTTCCTATTGAGTTTCCTAACCCTGAGAATAGATTACATTTTTTATTGCTTTGAAAGTATAGTAATTTCTGGAATCCAGATAGTTTAGATATGTTTTAGTGACTCTGAGTTCTGCTTTATTCTTCTGGGGAATTTTGTTGTTATTGGTCTTGTAGGCAGTTAGCTTGGGCCAAATATCAGACTCTGTCCACCCTATAATGGGCAGCAGCAGATATTTCTTCCCAGTTCTTATAGCTTTTACCTGCTGTATTTTTTTTTAATGTGGCTCCCTGCATTTTCCCCTGAAACTGTATATTTATTTCCTAAACCATAAAGTTGGACTGCCTTTATAGACAGATTTTGGCATTAATCCTCTCTGTGGTTTCCTTGCTTCTGAGGATTCTACTCTAAGTTTCCAACTGATTGACCATTGTTGGGCTCTGTCATCTAGTACCTTAAGCCAGCAAGACTTCATTTTCTGCTTTCCAAGGTGGTCTTCTTTGGGGAGTACTTTAAAAAGTAGCAACCTCAAAAAGTTCATCCACTACAGCTTTATCTTTGGGTTCAAAATTCTTCTTTAGGCCCTGTCAGTTTTTTCTTTTTCATTTTCTTTGTGTATTTCTTTTTGCTGTGTCACCTGGCTTCTCCCTTGCCCCTATGTATTTAGTGGATAGGAATAGAGTTTACATTCAGATTTTGGGTCTCATTCTTTCTCATATCTTTTGCTTCCAGAATTTCTACGTTAAATTTCTGGCTGCTTTTCCAGTACTAAGCTCTGCTCTCTGTTCTTTGTCAAACTGGTAAAGCTACAATTTTCTGCTCACCATGGGTGTGGTTTGGAGAACTCCCTCAGAAAAGAAAAGTGCAAACTTGCCTTTCTTGCCTTTTGCACATACAGTTTTTCAAGAAGAAACTCCTCTGCCTTTGCTCTTCTTTTGGATGCTTTCCAGCACCTTTAAAAATAGTTGCTTTTTATTATTAGTCCAGGTTTTATAAATGTTATCTGCACACAACCACGTCCCTCTTCTTCTATCATGGACATTTTCTCCAAGAAATACGTTTCAGAGAAAAAGAGTATGTGTATAAACAACTTCACTCTAACATTTTGTATCAGTGAAAGTTGAATAGTAAAGTAACTTATGAAAAATCATATCAATGCATTATTATGCAGTTAATGAGATGATTATGAAGGCTGTGCAAAACAGAAAATGTGTACTATATAATATTGATTAGAGAAAAATGTAGAATTATATCTTCAAGACACATGTTGACAATACGTAGTAGAGCATGTGAAAAACATAATCATTTATTTTGAGTGTAGGATTATGAGAAGCTTCCCATTCATTCATTCATTCAACAAATATGGTGACTACTACTAATTACCCCGTACATAAATAGCTGAAACAAGAATATTACCATTCTCATGGAACTTAAAATCTTATAGAAATGCATATACAAACAAAAAATTGTTATAATGGACAAAATTGGCAAATGTATAAGCTGGGCATTACGTATTGGGAATAGAAAGAAAAAGATCTTAAGTATTTAACTCATTTTTTTTTCTATTAGAAACTATTACATTTCTTATTCAAATAGTAATAGGAAAGAAAAAAGATATATATCTGCAGAGTAGGTTGTAACTTTAGCTGACTTTTCAGGGAAGACTAGACTTTATCAAGTTGGCTCTGAGCTGGTAAACAAACTGTTTTAGGTCCTTATTTATGTATTGTATTAAATATAACAGAACCAAAAAAATTTAAGCATTTGCATTATGATATGCAGTTTTATATACTACAGCCCTGACATATTACATTCATGGCTTCTGCCTTCTAGGTTTTTTACAACCTAATAGTACTGACTTAAATGAAAGTGATATGAGTCATAGGTTACAGGAAATGTAGTATTTGGCAACCAGTGCTTGTATACACAGATTATATACATATGCATAATACATATACATGGTTTGTTAAATGTGTCCTTTGATTAACCATAAGCCTTGATCTATGGCTTCAAAAAGAAGATATCCCTAAGAATAATGTGATTCTGAAAATATTAACTTAGAAGCAAAGTAGAATTCTACTGCTTGTATTTTAGTTGTTAATATACATTTTCTATCATTGCATCCTTTTTTGTTCATGTTAAGCTCCTTGAGGGAAAGGGCCATATTGGAGTCATATTCTTATTCTCTACAGTTTTTGCACAACGCCTTATACATAAGTACATCATTTCAGAAATATTTTATAACTTTTTTTTTGCTAAAAATGTAATATATGCATCTACAGGAATATGAAGCAGAAAAGATCTTTTTGATTCACTTGAAAACATAACCAAAAATATTTAAAACTGTTTTAACATCTATCACCATCTCACTTGTTGTTTTCTTCTCCCTTCTTCCCCTCTGTCCCTATTTTAAACTACAGCCAACTGTCTTATCTTGCAAACTGTACATATGCAGTGATATTAGTATGGCTGACACTGAAAGAAGCAATGAGGGCATGTGTGAAATAAAGTTAATAGACTCTTAAGTCAATTCAATACATATTTCAAGGCTGCTTAAAAGGAAAATCCATCCATAGCTATTTATGCATTTGTACAGCAACAATTACTTTGATAGAGGAAAGACTTTTTAAAATTATTCTAGGCTAAGAATAGAGGCCAGAACAATTGACTTCAAGACCGAAGAATAAAGCCTAGACTTTTAAAAGTATATCACAAATTATTTAGTTTAAGCTCAACCTTGGATGAATTGTGTAGCATAGTTCATGTTGGGTATAAGTGATATATAAGTTGAAAAATATTTACTAAGCCCTAATATGTACCAAGTTTGATATTAGGTGCTAAGGTTTCAATGGTGAAATAAATAGTCTCTGCCATCATGAAGCTTACATTCCAGCAATCATAACTAGTCTAATAATTAACTTTGGTCATAATGATCAATAACATATTGCCCTTAACTTAGCATAATTAGCATAGAATCAGAAATAAATAACAATTACTTTACTCGTATTATTTACTGCAAACATCTAAAGAAGTAGGCTCAATTGGAAGTTATATTTAGAATAATTGTTCTTTTAATTTAATAGTAATAATAGCTGATATTTAGTAATTGCCTACCACTTCCCACACAGCACTCTAAGCCACTGACAGGTATTAATTTATTTAATTCTCACAGTAACCCTGAGAGGCATTACTATGATTATCTCCATTTTACAAATGGGGAAACTGAGGCTTGAGGTCAATAAGTTGACCAAAGTCATTTAGCTGTAAAGCAACAGATCTATTGAAACCCAGGTATTCTGGTTACAGGGTCAGTGCCTTCTATCACTCTTCAGCTCACCAGTTGTCTAGGATTTGGGACAGAGTTACAGAGAAGACAACGTGAAGGTTATTTTCCAAAGGTGTCAAGCACCATTTAAAAATGTTTTAATTCTAGGAGAAACAAAATTCAAGTGCACATCTGTGTGTACGTGAAGGATCGAAAGAAAACTATTATAACTTTAATAAATTCACTTTATTATTGAGATTTGTGTAAAGTTGATTACAAACAGCATTGCCAATTTACATTATTTCTCTGGTTAAAAAATCTCTCAGAATGTTGCAGTGATCCCATCATTAGTTGTATATCTAAATACATATTTCTAATTCACTCCATAGACCTATTGTTGAGTATACTATATACAAGAGGCTGGGGATATAAGGAGTTTAGAAGCTAGGGGAGAATAAAAGGAAACTAAAATGCATTTCAGTGAGTGCTAAGGAGAGCCCTGTAGCTGTTCTGTTGGACCATAACTGCTTCATGATTATGATCGCTTTTTAATACACTTATCAATTTTAGAACAGATTTAAATTTACAGAATTATTGCAAAGATTGTACAGAAACTTCCTGTATGTCCACTCCCAGTTTGCTCTATTAATATTGTACGTTAGTACAGTACATTTGTCGCATTTAATGAACCAATACTGATAACATTATTATTACCTAAACATATAGTTCATTCAGAATTCCTCACTTATTTCCCTAATTTTTTTTCTGTTCCAGAATTCCATCCAGGATACCGCATTACCTTTAAAAATGATGATTCCTTAGGCTCCTTTTAGCTGTGAGAGTTTCTCAGACTCGCATTGTTTTTGAAGACCTTGACAGTTTTGAGGATTACTGATCAGGTATTTTGTAGAATCTTTCTCAATTAAGATTTGTCTAGTGTTTTTCTTATGATTAGATGGGAGTTATTGGTTTTGGGGAGGAATTTAACAGAGGTTAAGTGCCACTTTCATCACATCACATACTATCAACATGACTTATCACTGTTGGTGTTAAACTTGATCACCTGGTTGAGGTAGCATTTGTCAAGTTTTTCCACTTTAAAGTTACTCTGTTTCCCCCTTTTCAAACTGTACCCTTTAGAAAGAAGTCACTATGAACAACTCACATTTAAGGAGTGAGGAATTAACGCTCATTTCGTTGAGAGTGGAGTATCTACGTAAGTTACTTGGAATTCTTCTGCGAAGGAGATTTGTCCCTCCTCATCCCACCCCTGGTTTATTTATTTATTCAATCATTTATTTATATATAAGTGTGGTCTTATGGGTATTTATTTTACACTTTAGCTTATACTCCAGTATTTTTTATTTTTTATCCAATATTTATTTTGTTCCTCAAATTCTTTCAGCTATAGCCATTCTAAACTTTTTCAGTTGGCTCCTGTACCCCTTTGACCTACTCCAATTATTTTTAAGCAATTTATTTCTCTGTGGCACTACAAGGGAGCATCATTTCTTAGGTGGCTTGGACAGTCTTCAGGATGAATTGAAATTTTGCCCTGAAATTTAAAAGATCAGTGGGATTTTATGAGATTCAGAAAGTTCCTCCATGCAAAGGGGGGAAGCATATTCAAAGACATAGAGATGTGAAAGAACATGGTATCCTTAGAAAAGCAGTAATTCTGTGTAGCTGCTTGGGAAGGTGATTGGACTCAGAAGAATGATTGGAAAGATAATTTGACGCTGACTTTTGTGTTAAGATTCTTCCAATTTAGACTTTCTCTTTGTGTCTCTAAGAATATAAAACAAGAACGTAGAGTCAATTGAGAGAACTTATTAGAAATTAATATACACAGTTTTTTTTTCACAAGTTTAAAGTTAGCTAACGAACAGCACTAAAAAGAGGAAACCGTATCTTCACAGTGAAATTTATCTTCTTGCAACTGAGGTCCAGTACTATCACATTCTGACAGCATATCAAAACTGTAAGAAAAATGATTGGGAGGCTGGGACTTTATAACTGCTAAAACAATATAGAAAAAAACTCTCCCAAGATGGCAGCTTTGTGATTCCTAGTCTTCAGGGTGGTTATTTATCATGGAACTTATCATTAGAGATAGCGATTGTCTCAAACTCTCTTGACACTGCATATTTATGAGACATACTTGACAAGACCTATTAAGTCATTTGATTGGCTATTCATTTAATGGGTTTTGTATTAGTCTGCTCAGGCTGCTGTAACAGAATACCATAGGCTGGGTGGCTTAATCAACAGACCTTTATTTCTCATGTTTCTGGAGGCCAGACGTCAAGATCAAGGGGCCAGCTTTGCAAGAGGGTCCTCTTCCTTGCTTGCAGACAGCTGTATTTTCATTGTGTCCTCACATGGTAAAGAGAACACAGTCTTTCTCTTATAAAGCCACTGTTCCTATCATAATAGCCCTACCTTCATGACTTTATCTAACAATGATGACTTCCCAAAGGCCCCATCTCCAAGGCTTAAATAGGAATTTTGGGGCTGGAGGGCACAATTCAGTCTTTAGTAGTTCTTTATTACATATTTTAGCATATAGCATTTGTGTAAAAATTAAATTTTATTGACTTCTTTAGTTAGGGTTTATTTAAAATATCTTCACTTAAAACATTCTAAGATTGATATATGTGTATTATCTAGTCAACTTGGTTTCAAATAAAATATAATATGGTTTTACAAATAAACACAAAAAATGACCTGAACTTTCACCACAGGCTGGTAAATTTATATTCTAACAAGAGGGTAGCAGCTGTCCAAATAGAGCTTGCAAACATTTTAAGTGCCACTTGTTTTACCAAGGTCTCTGTAAAAAACTACATTTGTCAAAATTTCAAAACAAAATCTTTTATAGTAGAGCTGAAAACTGACTTATTTAGAAACTCATTTAATACAGGTGCATATTCTTTTTAATTACAACAGATGTTATTAATAAACTGAGTGAGTATGGATCTTTTAATATCTCACGAGAGTGCGTGACAGCCCCATCTATCCATGGGGGCCAAAGAAGGAAAATTGGAAGGGTCATAGTTTTCTTTTTTTAAATATTTTTGTATAGATTTATTTATTTTTATTTATTATTTATTTTTGGCTGCATTGGGTTTTCATTGCTGCATGCAGGCTTCTCATTGGGGTGGCTTCTCTTGTTGCAGAGCATGGGCTTTAGGCGTGCGGGCTTCAGTAGTTGTGGCACGCAGGCTCAGTAGTTGTGGCTTTCAGGCTTAGTTGCTCCATGGCATGTGGGGTCTTCCCGGACCAGGGATCGAGCCCATGTCCCCTGCATTGGCAGGCAGATTCTTAACCACTGCGCCACCAGGGAAGTCCCGTGGAAGGGTCACAGTTTTGTTTGAATTCACTGTAGGCACATCATCATCCCCAAATCAAGCAACCTAATGATATCTGCCTATTATTTACATCCTTTTTAAGGGACATCATACCTGAAAATATACTTTGTGAATTACGCTTTTATAGAAAATTTCTAATTGGGAAGGACAACTCCACACCACCACAGTAATTTACCATAACTCATGTGCTTCTTACACTGTGTAATTTACAATTGCTCTCCTTCTTGAACAGGATTAAAGTCATATCTCATGGGTGATTAGATAGCCCCTTTGTACCCTTAGGTTCAAGGAAATAAGTGGGAACAATTTTCTCTTCAATAGACAATGGTGGATAAACAAGCAAATACACGAACGTGCTTTAGAAGGTCAGCCATAATCAGCTGGCTTGGCTACGGCAGTATCTTAAACATATATACAGTAATAAACCTGATTAAGAATACCTATTATTTCTTATTATAATATTTTCTTCTGGATTATAATAGTATACCCTTGGAATTTTCAAAGAAAATAGAGACTTTATAGATTCTTTAAAAAGATTATGTTAAAAATAGCAAACTCTCTCACTCTACCCATTCAAGATCCGAATTTATTTTTAAAGGTCTTCCATTTTTCTCCTAATGTATGGCATAGTTTTTGGAGGGAATTGTATTTGTTTGACATATTCCTTTCTCTGATTCAATCCCATACAGTATAAAAATAAATATTTTTCAATTAAAGATTACAGTTAACGTAGTGAGCTTTGAAAAGGTCAAAACCTGAGTCTAGGCTTCACCTAGACCCATAGTGGCTTTTGCAGTATTTTATTTCTTTATTATTAATACTGTGTTTGCTCTAAAAACAGAATCAGTCAGAGAGAGAAAAACAATACAAAATAGTTTATCTTTCTTACTTTCTCAAACCAAAATCTTTGATAACAGAAAGGACTTCTGGCTAGTCTTTGCCATATCCAGAAAGAAGTTTACCTTGTCAATATGTTATTTGAGATGGCATTGCTTCCTTGGTACAGTACCCAAGAGAAGGGCTGTATCCCTTTTCTAGTAATATACAACCCACACAGCAGGAAGAAGGCAGTTCATGTACTTTTGAAATAGATTTTAAACTTTGAAAAAATATGAATCTATCTGGATTGATGGTACATTGGTGTGTACCTTATCTTTGCCTGTGTACTCAAATGGTGCATCTGGCTTTAATCTGACAGCATATCTCGTGAACATACAAATCAAGCAATATCCGAGGTAATCAAGTTCTCTGTGACAACCTCAGCAATCTTTCTGTTTTAGGATGGGTGACATATCTGTCCTCCTGGATAAAGCCATGACTAATAGATGAGAATGTTAACATCTTTCATCCTTTATATCTATCCAGAGATAATTCAGAGGACAAAGGAGATAGTGTGTGCCACATTAGGGCTTGTTTTGTTCATTCTTTAGACAATTAAGTGGAGACAGGTGAATATGAAATATGGCAAAGCTAATATTTTTTTCAGCAGTAATGTTTTTACTTGAAATTCTTCCTTTGGTGAGGGAGTTTCTTACCAGCGCATTTATATATCATATTTCTATTTAAATGAAAGTTTGTAGTTCACTGTGTGATTATGTGCCATGCTGAGGCTTCTGAGAACATCTTTTCCAAGAAGACAGTCTCTAACTGGTCAGGCACCTATTCCCTTTGAAAAAAGAGTGAAGTAGGAAACTCGGACATTCAAAAAGTAATATAAGAAGCTACTGTAGACTTAGGATTCCTTTTACTGCTGGAATCAATGTGTTCAAAGACAAGAATATTTGGGGATACATGAAGGATTTTTATTTTGCTTGTTAAGAAAAAAAAAGTGAGAGAAGCTACATGAAAATCACACCCATGGTGGTATTTAAAATGCATTAATTTTCTTCCCTTTTTTACTTCATTTTCTGGATTATTTTCTTTCACTTTTATGTCCTAATTCTACAGTATCATTTAGGACCAGGGATGCAATATCAATATTAGTATTTTTTCATTCTGTATATGGTGAGTGAATACATTTATCATTTTGCTTCACCTCTTCCATAATTTACAATAATAATGTTGAACTTTGGAATTCTGTAGAGGGCATGAAAATAGGACTATATCAAGAGTAATAAGTCAGGGCTTCCCTGGTGGCACAGTGGTTTGGAATCCGTCTGCCAATGCAGGGGACACGGGTTAGAGCCTTGGTCTGGGAAGATCCCACATGCCGCAGAGCAACTAAGCCCGTGCGCCACAACGACTGAGCCTGCGCTCTAGAGCCCGCGAGCCACAAACACTGAAGCCTGTCCACCTAGAGCCCATGCTCTGCAACAAGAGAAGCCACCGCAATGAGAAGCCTGCGCACCGCAAGGAAGAGTAGCCCCTGCTCACTGCAACTAGAGAAAGCCTGCACACAGCAATGAAGACCCAACGCGGCCAAAAATAAATAAATAATTTTTTTAAAAAAGACTAACAAATCTCATATTTTTGGCTTTCATGCCACATGTTGATAAAGAACGTCTCGTCCCTTTCAAGGGGTTCTGTTTATTCATTGTTGGAGGGCTTGTTGTGAAGACCTTTGAATATCATTAAAATATAATGTTATAGTAGAGATAAGCAAAGTTCAGTATTTGGAGCCAGTTAGGAGCCCCAATATTTGCCAATAGTGTATATATGAAGGTAACATTATGTATATAATGAAGGTAACATTAATGTCTACCTTTAAATTTAGGGCACTCTGGAAAACATGTTTGATATTTTGACAGGGCACGTGAACTACTTTTTTAATGATGCAGAAAATGAAAGAGGAACAGATAGGATCTAGCAGAAAGATATATTAGTCAAGCTCTTTGAGGTTGCAAGGAAGAGACAAACATGGTTACTTCCAGTTTTAGAGATTTGTTATAACAATATGCAAGAATGATTTATTATTAAAGACCACTCCATCAACCATCTGGTTTCGGATGTACACCACAATTTATGAAAATTGGAAAATTTACTGACTGTTCCTTTACTTGGCTGAAATAACCTATTTTCTCTTTGTAACCCTAACACAGTTGCCCAAATGGAGATTTTGACTGGGTTGATAGACTGCTATCTCATATGGAGTAACTTAGGGAGAGTTGGCCTCCTTCATACTCAGCCCATATACTGTTGCTTTCAAACAAAAAATTAACGCCTAATTTTAGGGCAGCAGAGATGGTTTCAGTGAGATGTAGTGTCAAAACTAAGTCATTGCAGCCAATGCCTGAGAGAGAACACTGCAACTAATGATAATCATTAGCAAGTGTATGCAGCTATACAAGAATGGTATTAAGTATTGACTATAGTATTTTGATGCTGATGAAGTCCATTGCTTTTGTTTCTCTCTATGAAACTATTTGACCTTAGAGTACAAACTAATATGCATTTCCCCTTAGGATACAATTTAGGAAACTGTAATTTAATGGGTAATATGTTACTTTTATCTGGTTTAAAGTAATATTCAAACTCCCTTTCCTAATCCCTAATTGGCTAAAGTATTACAAGACCAAATTACATAATCCTGAAGAAACAGTCATGGGAATATAAGTAATATCACAATGGATTGCTTCATTCTTCTAATTTATCCTACATAATTTAGGTTTTCTTCATTTTACCCAAGAATACCTCTGGATTTATTATTCTGCAGATAGGTGAGATATAGTATTCCTAGATGATTTCTAAGCAGGATTTTGGAAACTCTGAAGGAGGAAGGAGCCATGGGAATCTTGTATTAGGGTCTATGTTGTTTGGCCATTGCAGGAATTATACTTTGTAGGCTAAGGCATATATTGTTTAGCAGAGAGCTGATTTTGATAACTTTTTTCAGAATGTTTTTTGATATTTGGCAAGCATTTTGAGGTTTTATATGTATTACCTGGAGCTCATACAGTACAAAGAGGTAGCATACTCGAGGAGGGATTAATAATTTTTGGCTTATTTGATTAGTAATTTTTGGAAGAAGGGGCAAAATTAATGGAGCACGAGTCCAGATTAGGGAAGAGAGGATGAAATGGTCCAGTGGTTCTGCCACCTTTGAAATCTAAATAAAGTGTGAGAATTCCTAAGAATGAGCTAGTTACTATAAAAACAGGTCATCCGGATCCTCACTGGATTTTAACACTAGAAGTCTTGCATCCCAGGCCTCTAGTTTGCTTGACCAACTTGTTGCAGTTTTCCAGAGACTGTCTTAGATTTACAGCAGTCCCAGGGAAACCAGGACTATTAGTTACCTCCTCATGAGAAATCTTAGGCCAAAATCACCCAGCTAAGCTGCTCCCAAACTCCTAACTCACAAAAATAAATGTTGATTGATTTAAACTACTATGTTTTGAGGTAATTTCTACACAGCAGCAAATAACTAATACAGTACCCTTTTTACAGTTGAAGATATATAGAGTCAGACATTTTAATTTCAGAAAAAATTCCCTTTTATAGAGTTGCTTAGCCCAAGTATCTAGTATGAAAATATATTCAATGTGATTGTGGACCACAATTACCAGTAAGTTATGTGTGCCAAAGTGGTATGAAATTGAAAAAATATGAACTATCAACAATTCAGGTTTCAGCAAAGGCCTGAGATTTGAAAGAGAGCAAAAAAAAAACATTGGTCAGGTAAACATCAAAACCTTCTGATATCTTCAGAATTTACTATTGAGGAAGTTGAGTAATCAACAGAATTTTCAATAAATTAAGATCAATTGCTCTCTCTAGGCCATCGATATTTTGAATAAATTGCTCCACTCAACACCTTAAGTTTTCCTTTAGACTACTCAGACAATGAACTGGGTTACATATATTCGCGTTTAGTGCAATGAGGCTTTCACAATAAGCCTCACTGTTCCTGTAAGTATTTTGAATTAACAATCAGACATGCTCAAAACAGGTGCAAATTTTAGCAGATAGTCTGTCTTAAGTAGCCCAATAATGAAGGTTTTACTTGCAGCAATATCATTTATTGCATTGTTTCAGTTCTTTTCTGTTATATACAGAGTTACTGCCAAAGGCCTTCTAGCGTTCCAAGAAATGAAAAAAAAATCTGCCTTTTAAAGTTGGGTTGTTAGAAAATTGATAGTTTAGCATTTCATATCCTACCTCTGTGAAACCCGGACTTGCATGAAAATTTCACTTGCTTTGGATAAGTGAAAAGAAATCTTTGTTCACACTCAAGTCAGAAGATTTTAAAATTAATGACGTTTACTGTTTTTTAAAACATATTTTCAAGTAAATATAGTAACCTTAAGGTCAGATTAAATTGGACTTTGGATGTCAAATTGAAGACTTTGAGCTCTGCTTCAACTCCAGCAAATCCTTAGCCTTGCTATACCTCAGAATGACCTGGGAGCTTTAAAAGTACAGATTCCAGGACTCCAACACAGATTGAATAGCCAACGTAGGCATTCATGTTTTTTTTTTTTTTTGCTTTTATTTGTTTTTATAGTAACTTGATGACAGGGCAAAAGTGTTTTTGGAAGACACAACATTTCATTCCAGGTGAAATGTACAGGATGGACTGATGTGAAGATAGAGTGAGGTGAGACAAGCCTCTTGACAGATAGTGGAAGCAGGTGTTTTAGATAAGGGGTTTTTGATACAGTTTTAGGCATAAAGGTGAGCGCCAAGATTAGGATAGTGGCAATGGTAAGGAAAAAGCTTGTTACTGATGTCAGACATTTCCACAGAAGACTGTTTCTCTTCGCTATTTTTGGTTTGGTCTTGTCCTGCTCTCGTGTGCTCTTCCTTTAAAGGCCAGATAATGTTAAATTTACATCTGTATAGAATAAACCACCAGAAATTCAAACAGTTAGAAATGTCATCCTATCGGCCTGGATTCTGCCTTTCAGTAAAAGAAAAGCTTGGGCTTCCCCTGAGGTTATATTTGATCCTCAAATCTTTCTGTTCCCACCAAAAGAGAGGTTAAGAAGAGAGAAATATCCTCAAAAAATGCTCTCTGCAAACAACTAACACCTAAACAGAGAGGATGAGCAAGGTCAGGAGAAGAAAGTCTCAGATAAGAGCACCATTTATGTACAAAATATTACACATCATCTGTCTAAGCATGTTGATATTGAGTAGCAACTTGCTATTATATGTGTTCAATCAGATATCCTTGAGAGGTGGTCTTTGCACCCAGTCCAATCTTGAACATTCTTCCCAAAGATTGGGAATCTTTGGGAATAATAATTCTATTTATTATATCTTATGTCAGCAACTACTGACATAAGACAAAATGGTGTACTATATAAACTTCTGTTTTATCCAATCAGTCGCCCCAAAATCAATCTAGAAGATATTTAGAAATGCAAAGAAATATATAAATATTTTATCTCCCCAAAAGAAATATATATGTCATCTCTCTAAAAGCAAATAGAAAGGTAGTTTACTGAAAACAATGATGTATTGTAAATCAAATTGATTTTTGTTTTGTGTTGTTTTCCATAGCACTAGCTGTTTAGTATTATTGGTATAGGACTCCCCTGCATTTGAATGACAAGCTACACTTTCATGGTGTGCTCAGAATAAACATCAACATGATAATTGGACTAGGCATGTCTGCTGGGGAAAAAAAGGCTAGAATACTGCTCACCAGGAGGAGAGTCAAAACATCTCTTGTGGTTATGGGAGGAAAGATCATAAAATATTAACTTTAACATTTGCATCATCGTACACAGAATTTTCTCACACATCTGTCCTGTGTTCTGAGAGTCACCACAACAATTATGTCTATGAATCAGCTGAAGTAAATATTAATAACAGTCAAAACAATGACAATAGCAACAGCAGCAGTGACAGGTTATTGAAAACCTATTTGGTGCCAGCTATCTTTGGAATTCACAAAGCTCTGTGAGAGCAGGGACTTTTATCTGATTACTGCTGTATTCTCAGTGCCTAGCACCATGCCTGGGACCACACTATGGGCTTGCTATAAGTAGTGGTTGAATAAATAACCAACTACTATGTTCCAAGCATTATTTTTTAAAAATCAAAAAGTGAACAAGACAAATAAGATATCTGCCTTCATGGAGTGTATAGTCTAGCAGATTATTTTCGCATTGAATATATACACACGCGTACACACACACACACATACACATGTAACTGAGAAATATCATGTAAGGGTAAGGACTTTAAAATTTGTGCATTTAATTTTTTTTAAGTTTTTTTTGAGTTTTTAAAATTTTATTGGAGTATAGTTGATTTAGTGTTGTATAAGTTTCAGGTGTAGAGCAAAGTGATTCAGTTATACATATACATATATTCATTCTTTTTCAGATTCCTATATAGGTTATCACGGAATATTGAGTAGAGTTCTCTGTGCTATACAGTAGGTCCTTCTTGGTTATCTATCTTATATATAGTAGTGTGTGTATGTTCATCCCAAGCTCCTGATTTATCCCTCCCCTGCCCTTTTCCTTTTTGGTAACCATAAATGTCTTTTCAATATTTGTAAGTCAGTTTGTATTTTGTAAATATGTTCATTTGTATCATTATTTTTATCATCTGCAAATAAGTGATATCACATGACATTTGTCTTTCTCTATCTGACTTACTTCACTTAATATGATAATCTCTAGGTCCATCCATGTTGCTGCAAATGGTATTATTTCATTCTTTTTTATGGCTGAGTAATATTGCATTGTTTGTATTACCACATCTTCTTTATTCACTCTTCTGTCCATGGACATTTATGTTGCTTCCGTGTCCTGGCTATTGTAAATAGTGCTACAGTGCACATTAGGGTGCGTGTATTTTTTGTATTATGGTTTTCTCTGGGTATATGCCCAGGAGTGGGATGGCTGGATCATATGGTAGTTCTACTTTTAGTTTTTTAAGGAACCTCCATACTGCTCCCCATAGTGGGTGTACCAATTTACATTCCCACCAACATTGTAGGAGGGTTCCCTTTTCTCCACACCCTTTCCAGCATTTATTGTTTGTAGACTTTTTGATGATGGCCATTCTGACTGATGTGAGATGATACCTCATTACAATTTTGATTTGCATTTCTCTGATAATTAGTGATGTTGAACATCTTTTCATGTGCTTATTAGCCATCTGTATGTCTTCATTGGAGAAATGTCTATTTAGATCTTCCCCCCCATTTTTTGATTGGGTTGTTTGTTTTTTTGACATACAGCTGCATGAGCTGTTTGTATATTTTGGAGATTAATCCCTTGTTGGTTGCTTCGTTTGCAAATATTTTCTCCCATTCTCTGGGTTGTTGTTTGTTTTGTGTATGGTTTCCTTTGCTGTGCAAAAGCCTTTAAGCTTAGTTAGGTCCCATTTGTTTATTTTTGTTTTTATTTTCATTTCTCTAGGAGGTGGATCAAAAAAGATCTTGCTGCGATTTATGTCAGAGTGTTCTGCCTATGTTTTCCTCTAAGAGTCTTATAGTATCTGGCCTTACATTTAGGTCTTTAATCCATTTTGTGTTTATTTTTGTGTATGGTGTTAGGGAGTGTTCTAATTTCATTCTTTTACATGTAGCTGTCCAGTTTTCCCAGCATCACTTATTGAAGAGACTGTCTTTTCTCCATTGTATATTCTTGCCTCCTTTGTCATAGATTAATTGACCATAAGTGCATGGGTTTATTTCTGGGCTTGCTATCCTGTTCCATTGATCTATATTAAAATTTGTTTGTCATGCCTTTTTCCCCATTAGAATGTGAGTTCCATGTGGACTGGGACCTTGTCTGTCTCATTCACTATATCCCCTAATGCCTAGAACAGTATCCTGCATATAATACTCAATAAATAATTAAACTTTTGATCTTCCTACCAAAACTTGGTTTACATTCCCTGGGCATTTATTTACTTTGAAAAAGGGGGAGCTTACACTGAACCTAGAGTGCTTTAGTTGAAAGATGTGAGTAAAAGTCACAGAGAAAGGACTGAAAGATAGGAAGGGGAAACCAATAAAGATTACTTCCTAAAAGCAACTGGAAATGTCAAAAGTATAGACATGGAGAACAGATTAGAGGTTTCCAGAGGTTAGGATGGGATGGGAAAAAAGTGAGTATAGCTATAACAATGCAACTCAAGGATCCTTGTGGTAAGGGAACTGTTCTGTATCTTGATTGTGTCAATGTCAGTATGTATCCTAGTTGTGATACTGTACTATAGTTTTCCAAGATGTTACCATTGGGAGAAACCGATTAAATGATACATAGGGTCTCTCTGTATTATTTCTTACAATTTCATGTGAGTGTACAATTGTCTCCAAATAAAATGTTTAGTTTAAAAAGTCGCTGTAAATGTGTCAGAAATAATGCATAAAGAATATTTAGATATTTTAAATACAGACAGCCATTTTGCTCCCTCATAGAATGCTCACATCTAACTTTATTTTCAGTGGATTGATAGAGACATCTCAGAGGCCCAAGCCAGCAATTACTGACACAAGACAAAGTGGTGTGCTACATAAACGTATGTGTTTTACCCATCTCTGTTGCTGTGAAAAATATTTCTAAAATCCAAAATGTCATGTTTTCAAGTTACTCTCAAAGCTGCTGACAGTTGTAGCTGTTTCTAACATTGATTCTCATTCTGGAATGTATGCCGAATAATGCGAACATGGCTCTGGGATTTGGCGTGTAGGTCTGTTCACTCTTTTCAATGATTTTGGATGACATCCAAACAAACTCATAAATGTAATATTCAGAACATAGTTCTTTTCTTTCCCAGCCTTATCCCAACATATAAATCACTTCCAGGGGTGTGTATTTGGATATTCCCCCTCTCATTTTAAACAAGGAGGCAAGAGTTAAAAAAAAAGAAAAAGTATGTCCTTCTGGATCAACTCTTATATGAAAATTCTGTGGAAAAGGAAGATCCATTTTTTAAATAAATTTATTTATTTATTGGCTGCATTGGGTCTCCGTTGCTGTGCGCGGGCTTTCCCTAGTTGCAGTGAGCGGGGGCTACTCTTTGTTGCGGTGTGCAGGCTTCTCATTGCAGTGGCTTCTCTTGTTGTGGAGCACGGCCTCTAGACGTGCAGACTTCAGTAGTTGTGGCTCGCGGGCACTAGAGCACAGGCTCAGTAGTTGTGGCACACAGGCTTAGTTGCTCTGTGGCATGTGGGATCTTCCCGGACCAGGGCTCAAACCCGTGTCCCCTGCATTGGCAGGCGGATTCTTAATCACTGCACCACCAGGGAAGTCCCAGGAAGATCCATTTTTAAATAACAGCCTAGTATGTGAGTCTCCCGGTATGGTAGTCTCCAACTCCTTGGCAGCAACTTTTTGTGTTTGTTTGGTATCATAGGTAAACAGTATTTAAATGAAATATAAATATACATCCAATCTTGTACCAATGTTGAGTCCAAATTGATCACTTTGAAATATTATGTAAAGGTTATAGACTAATTCCTCAAGCTTCTGGTTTTGCATGAGATCAACTTGCTAACAACATGACTATACACACAACATGGTCACTATAAATGGTGTGTGAAAAATGTTTGATTTTATGAAACTTTTGTGAAACTATCACTTTTGGTAAATATTTAAATCTAATCCTACTTTATGTGATTTTAAAGCTTCTATTTATAGATTGCTTCTAATGCTTTTAAAAAAGGTGTGTATTGATGATTGTTAAACTGCCTCAACCTCATTGAATCTAGAATTCTTTTCTACTTGATACTTAATATAGCACATTTCATAATTTTATATACTGTTATAGCACCTGAAATACAAATTATCCCCTTGATAATTATGTTTTCCTTTGTATATAGTTGTCTGATAACTGTTATTTCTTTATTTTTTTATACATCTTTATTGGAGTATAATTGCTTCACAATGCTGTGTTAGCTTCTGTTGTGCAACAGAGTGAATCAGCCATATGCGTACATATATCCCCATATCCCCTCCCTCTTGAGCCTCCCTCCCACACTCCCTATCTCACGCCTCTAGGGATAACTGTTATTTCTTTAAAACCTAATTTTCCAAATATAAATCTTATGTTCAATGTGGAGATATGTAACACATAAACAAAGAACAAAAGGCAGTCATAGATAATTTCATTAAAAAGGGACAGCTATTTAGCTTTTTGATGATTATGTTACATACATTTATTTATATATGGTTTATGTATTTCACCATTTAATTTCATTTTTTACAGTGTGGTGATAGTTTCTGATATATACATATGGGAAAATTATGTAGTTTTAATTAAATCTATTGGTTTAATTTTTTTTTTTTTGCCTTTCACTTTCTAACTACATGAGTTTTGGATAATTCATGTAACCTCTCTGATCTTTATTTTCATATCTGTTAAATTAAGATGATAATACTATATACTTCTCCAAGTTATTGTGAAGATTAAATGAAATAATCCATGCAACGTTTTCATGATACCTGGCTTTTAGTGAGTACTCAGTGAATATTAGCTGTTGTTGTTACTACCAGCACTAATACCAGCACCATCACCACCAATACTACATACTTTTGTGTTCTGTAATTATTGTCTTTAAGTTTATTACTTAAACTTTAAGTAAGCTTTTCTATAGGATATTAGGACTCTATATAAACATAATTTAATACATACAGATGTATTTCATTAACTTTATCATTCTTAAATAAATGTTTTATAAACAACAACTTTATGAACATCTTTGGGAGTTAAACTTATTTTAAACTATTTTTTCTATACTATATTTTTCTTTGAAAATAACCCACCACCAATTCCATCAAGTGGTAGTCTCAAGTATTTTAATTCAGTGCTGAGTTATATAAATTTTTATTACCTGGCCTTGGAAATCTAGATTGTTTTTTATACAGGGTAAGTAATTCTACACTCCATCTATTAAAGTAAACAAATCCAATAGAACCCACTTAATTTATAAAGTGGTGATTACATACAATTATGAGCTTGATGTTTATTTTCATGCTTACATGCACATGCACATCATCCTATATATCTATATTGATCAATCTATGTATATCTACCTACCTGTCTATCTGTATCTATAATAACAGAGGCATCTTCACAGTCATATAGGTAGGCCACTCCATAAAGAGTTAACTGTTGGTAGGATTATATCTAGAATATTAAAGGAAAATCTTTAGTCTGTTAAAAACCTCACCGTCCCAAGCTGTTTTATGTTGTTCAGTGACATTTTGGAATTAGGCCACAGCTGGTAGCAGTGATGGACAGAAACAATGAAAAGAGAAAATGATTGGTAATGCTGCTAATGAACTGATTTGACACAGTGCTTAGCACAGAGTTCATTATAAACTTGTAGATGACAGACATTTAGACAATTCTATGTGACAATATTAAGAAACTAAAGCAGAGTCTGTAGCTGATACTGCAGAAGTCATCTACAGTATTGAAAAGGTCATTTATAATTTGCAAAACTACACTTTACTTGATGAACTGAGGATACATAGTTAAGCTTGAGTAAGCTAGAAGGTTAATGATATGGCTAAAACTCTTACCAGAAGGAAACATATTTGACAAATGGTTTGTAGCATGTTAAAGAAAATCTGACCATTAAAATAATCAAGAAATTCCTAGTTTAAATGAGTTGTTTAATATGTATTATAGATACATAAAGAGACAAATGAGAATTATTTTTTAAATGGTGAGGGAAGTTAATGAACTCTCTAAAGTATTGAAGTTACAAAATGTAAATAAGGTGAGCCTTCTAGACATCTAGTTTTAGGAAGGAATAAAGAAAAGAATGGCAAATGCTATCAAAAACCATGCCAAAACATTATTCTTGTTTAAAAATAAAAATCCCTGCAAATTTTAGTGATATTAGAAGACTTATGTAACTCTGTGCCACGATATATGGGGAAGAGCTGCCAAATACAGAAAACTCAGAGGACACTGAGAAATAAACATAGGAAGAAAGTCTGCAGCTATGAATTTCTAAGTGTTATTGCTAAATTTGTCAATCTTTTGTTTAGAAAGTCAAGCATGGGCTTTTACAGAGTACTTCCCCATATTCCTTGCATTCCATTAGGCATTAAAGGAAGGCAGGCTTGGGAGTTCCCTGGTGGCCTAGTGGTTAGGATTCTGGGCTTTCACTGCCATGGCCCGAGTTCAATCCCTGGTTGGGGAACTGAGGGACCTGAGATGCCACAAGCCATGCAGCATGGCCAAAACAAAAAATAGGAGGCTTACTTAAGTATTAAACAGGAAGTAGTCTGTGGCTGGTTAGGGAGAAGTAAATATTTAAATAACTCACACACAACTCTGTATCATAAGTAAAAAATACTAGCCCTTCCTCCACATAAGCCCCTCTAAACTGCTGGTCCACAGATACTTGGTTTATTCGAACATAAGTAATTACTAATGAGGAACCAGCAAAAGAACTACAAAATTATACCATGAAAAAATACAGGCATACCTTGGAGATACTGTGGGTTCACTTCCAGACCACCACAATAAAGCAAATATTGCAATAAAGCGAGTCACAGCAATTTTTTGGTTTCCCAGTGCATATAAAAGTAATGTTTACACTATACTGTAGTCTATTAAGTGTGCATGGTGTTATATCTTTAAAAAATGTACATACCTTAATTTAAAAAAGTACTTTATTGCTAAAAAATGCTAACCATCTTCTGAGCCTTCAGGTAGTCTTAATCTTTTTGCTGGAAGAGTGTCTTCCCTTGATGTTGATGGCTACTGACTGATCAAGGTGGTGGTTGCTGGAGGTTGGGATGGCTGGGTCAATTTCTTGAAATAAGACAACAGTGAAGTTTGCCTCACTGATTGTCTCTTCCTTTCACAAACGATTTCTCTGCAGCACATAATGCTGTTTAATAGCATTTTACCCACAGTAGAATGTCTTTCAAAATTGGAGTCAGTCCTCTCAAACACTGCCACTGCTTTATCAATTAAGTTTATGTAACATTCTAAATCCTTTGTCGTCATTTCAAGTCTTCACAACATCTTCACCAGGAGTAGTAGATACCATCTCAAGAAACCACTTTCTTTGCTCATCCATAAGAAGCAACTCCTCAGCCATTCAAGTTTTATCATGAGATTGCAGCAATTAATTAATATCTTCAGGCTCCACTTCTAATTCTAGTTCTCTTGTTATTTCCACGCCATCTGCAGTTACTTCCTCTGCTGCACTTTTGAACCCTTCAAAGTCATCCATGAGGGCTGGAATCAGCTCCCTCCAAACTCCTGTTAATGTTGATATTTTGACCTCTTCCTGTGAATCACAAATGTTCCAAATGGCATCTAGAATGGTGAATACTTTCCAGAAGGTTTTCAATTTACTTTGCCCAGATCCATGAGAGGAATCCCTATCTATGGCAGCTATAGCCTTATGAAATGTATTTCTTAAATAATAAGACTTGAAAATCAAAATGACTTCTTCATCCATAGGCTTCAGAATGGATGTTGTATTAGCAGGCATGTAAAGAACATTAATCTCTTCGTCCACCTCCATCAGAGATCTTGGGTGACCAGGTGCATTATCAATGAGCAGTAATATTTTGAAAGAACTCTTTTTTCTTAGCAGTAGGTCTCAACAGTGGGCTTAAAATATTTAGTAAACCATGTTGTAAACAGATATGCTGTCATCCAGGCTTTGTTTATGCTCCATTTATAAATCACAGGCAGAGTAGATTTAGAATAATTCTTAAGGGCCCTAGGATTCAGAATGGTAAATGAGCATTGGCTTCAACTTAAAGTCACCAGCTCCACTGGCCCCTAACAGTGGAGTCAGCCTGTCCTTTGAAGCTTTGAAGCCAGGCATTGACTTCTCCTCTCTGGCTATGAAAATCCTAGATGGCATCTTCTGCCAATAGAAGGCTGTTTCATCTCCATTGAAAGGCTGTTGTTTAGTGTAGCCACCTTCATTAATTATCTTAACTAGTTCTTCTGGATAACTTGCTGCGGCTTCTACATCAGCACTTGCTGCTTCATCATGTACTTTTATGTGATGGAGATGGCTTCTTTCCTTAAACTTCATGAACCAATCTCTGCTAACTTCAAACTTTTCTTCTGCAGCTTCCTCACCTCTTCCAGCCTTGATAGAATTGAAGTGAGTTAGGGCCTTGCTCTGGATTAGATTTGGGCCTAAGGGAATGTCGTGGCTGGTTTGATCTTCTATCCAGACCAGTAAAACTTTCTCCATATCAGCAATAAGGCTGTTTTGCTTTCTTATCACTGATATGTTCATTGGAGTAACACTTTTAATTTCCTTCATGGACTTTTCCTTTGCATTCAAAACTTGGCTAACTCTTTGGTGCAAGAGGCCTACCTTTTGGCCTGTATCAGCTTTCAATATGCTTTCCTCGCTAAGAATAATCATTTTTAGCTTTTGATTTAAAGTGAGATACATGCAACTCTTCCTTTCACTTGGAAACTTAGAGACCATTGTAGGAGTATTAATTGGCCTAATTTCAATATTGTTGCATTTCAGGGGACAGGGAGGCTGGAGGAGAGGAAAAGGGATGGGGGAACTGCTAGTAGATGGAACAGTCAGAACACACACATTTATTTATTAAGTTTGCTATCTATTTGTATGGGTGTGGCTTGTGGTACACACCCCCCCCACACACAATTACAATAGTAACGTCAGAGATCACTGATCACAGATCACCACAACAAATGTAATAATAATGGAAAAGTTTGAAATACTGTGAGAATTATGAAAATATGACCCAGAGACAGGAAGTGAGCCAATGCTGTTGGGAAAATGGTGACAGTACACTTGCTTGATTGTTCCACAAGTCTTCAACCTTTAAAAAAAAAAAATATCTGCAAAGTGCAAAACAGTGAAGCAGTGTAAAAGGACGTATGCATGTATAATGAAAGGAACATGGAAAACAAGTGGTTAGTGAAGAATATTAAGAAAAATACTGTAAGTTAACAGATGACATAACTAAATATATTATTGTAATTCAGGTAGCTCAATAAAACAATCATAACTTTAATATAGGAACTCATTTCACAATATATACGTATATCAAATTCTCACTTTGTATACCGTATACAATGTTGTATGTCAATTATATCTCAGTAAACCTGGAAAAAAATTAAATAGGATTTCAAAGCAGTCTAAGAATTCAGAGATGTTTTAAAACAACAGAAATAGCTAAAACATGAGCCAGCTGAATTAAGAGAAAAAAGTGGAAGAGAGAAAGCCATCTTAATTTTGAGATACCATAAAAGAAAATAACTATTGAAAACACAGCAAGGAATGTGGAGATGAGGACTGAGAAATGGTAAAAGCTAGTAAGAGAGAGATGGACATGAACAAAAAGTTTAAAAAAAGATTGATTAAAATAATAAATATGGAAGACAAGCAGAAGAACCAACTTACACATAATCAGTGTCACTAAAGAAGAGAAATAAATAGAATAGAAAATCAGTGTTTAAAGTATACTTCATAAAACTTTTCTGGAAATAAGATTTTAATTTAAATGCCTTTAAGGGTACACTGAGTCCCAGTCGGGAAAATGAAACAAAACAATGAACATCAAAACGCATCATAGTAAACTTTCTGGATTCAAAGATAAAGGAAGATTCTTTGGACATCCAAGTAAAAATGTGAAGTCACCTGTAAGGGAAAGAAACCCAGAAAGTCTCAAAAATGTCCACATCACCTTCCAATATTAGAAGCCAGCAGAACAGTGTTCACAGAATCTTCAAAAAAAATAAATAAAGTGTGACCCTCTATTTTATCGTTAGGCAAATATTAATTCAAATATAATGATAACAGACTATGATTTTTGAATACATAAAATTTCATGGAGTATAGTTTGCATATGTCCTATTGAACTGATCTAATAGAAGAAGAATTTCAGACAACCAAATGATGAAAGAGAATCTATGTTAAACAGAGAGGTGGCAAGCATTAAATCCATTAAACCCTAGCCTTAAAACTGAAACTGAGAGAATTATTGTTTCAGAGCAGAATTTAAATATTATAAATCATGACACCATAGTAATATTCTAGCTAAATAAAGTTGGATTGGGGTGTGAAAGAGAAAATAGAAAGTAATACAAATAGATTTCCCAGTCTTCTATAGCTTGAGGGTGAAAGTATATAATTTAAAGCTAAAGCTAATAAAGTAATAGGTTACATATATAATGATATAATGTTAATTATAAGAGAGCAAAAAAATTAAAATTATGATGGGGAGGTAAAAGAACTCAATAAATGCATAATAATTCTACCATTATTATTGATGGAGTCTTATATCATGTTAAATAGAATATTAATATTAAAATTATAGTTATAAAAAGTAATCTCTTCAAAAACTAAAATCAAACCTCATATTATTTGAAGGGATATATACAGAAAAACAATGTGAAGAAAACACTAAGCACAAATAAATAATGTGAATGAAGACATAAAACCAGAAACCACAAATGTAGAATATTATGGCAGAATTAAGACAAAATCTATCAATAACTGTAAATGTGGTAAATAATCCATTAAAAAGAAAAACATCACATTTCAATTGGAGCAAAGTGTGACCATATGCTATAGAACTGTGATACAAGGAAAATCAAGTGGCTCAGAAAGGTTGAAAATAAAAGTCAAAAGTATTTCAGTTGTGTATTAAAAAAAATAACATACCAGAAGTCTTGATGGTAATATGAGTCAAAATCTGAGGCAAAAATAATTAAATAAGATGAAGAAGAGTAATTCTTACTAACAAAGTACAATCCTACATCAAAGTGTGTCAGTTATTCATCAAATAAGATACCTTAAAAAGTCATAAAGCAGAAAATGTCAGTAAATGCAAGGAGAAATAGATAATATTAGTAGTAGAATAACTTAGTAAACCTCTCTCATCCATTACAATTCTAGAACAAAAGTAAGAATGTAGAAAACCTCAAATGCTTACATGATCAGTTAGCTCTAATAGATACATAGCTGAAAACAGAAAGACCACATATAAATTAATTATGGAATTTTTACAAAATTTGAGCAGGTATTAGGCCAAAAGAAAACTAAAAGTAAAACCCCATGAGTAGGAAATTACCAAAAAAGAAAGATTACTGGGAAAATACATAATTGATAACCAAATCAGAAAAAAAGTTCTAACATCCAGATATATAAAAATAAAAATTGTCAACATCTGAGGCAAAGAAGAAATATGAACTAAAATTAGAAAATAATGGGAAAGAAAGCTACATATCAGACACTTGAGGATGAACATAAACAATAAAGGAAATTTCATACACTTTTCAATGTACGTTAATGGATAAGAAAGAATGGAATTCAACATAGTACTGGAGTCCTAGCCAGAGTAATCAGGTAAGAAACATATATAAAAGGCATAGAATTAGAAAAGAAGAAGTAAAATTGCCTCTCTTTGCAGATTACATGATTTATATGTAAAAAATCTTAAAGACTCCACCAAGAAACTTATTTCTAATCAACAAATTTAGGAATGTTGGGTAAAATTTAACATGGATAAACCAGTACCATTTTTATACACTGATAGTGAACTACTTGAAGAAAAAATTAAAAGTTCCCATTTCTAATAAGCATCAAAAACAATAAAATACTTAGGAATAAATTCAATCATAAAACATTGATGAAAGAAATAAAAAAGATGCTAATAAAAGGTATCTTGTGGTCATGCATTGGAAGAATATTGTTAATATATCATACTACTCAAAGCCATCTATAGATTCAGTGAAATCCCTATCAAGATTCTAATGACATTTTTTACAGAAGCAGAAAAAAAGTCTTAAAATTGATATGGAGCAACCAACAAGGGATTAATCTCCAAAATATACAAACAGCTTATACAGCTCAATATCAAGAAACAAAAAAACAAAAAAAAACCAACACAATCAAAAGCTGGGCAGATGATCTAAATAGACATTTTTCCAAAGAAGATATAAAGATGGCCAAAAGGCACATGAAAAGATGCTCAATATCACTAATTATTAGAGAAGTGCAAATCTAAACTACAATGAGGTATCACCTCACACCAGTCAAAATGGCCATCATCAAAAAGTCTACAAATAATAAATGCTGGAGAGGGTATGGAGAAAAGGGAACCCTCCTACACTGTTGGTGGAAATGTAAATTAGTATAGCCACTATGGAGAACAGTATGGAGGTTCCTTTAAAAACTAGAAATAGAGCTACCATATAATCCTGCAATCCCACTCCTGGGCATATATCCATAGAAAACCATAATTTGAAAAGATACATGCATCCCAGTGTTCATTGGAGCACTGTTTACAATAGCCAAGACATGGAAGCAACCTAAATGTCCATCGACAGATGAATGGATAAAGAAGATGTGGTGTGTGTGTGTATGCAATGGAATATTAGCCATAAAAAAGAATGTAATAATGCCAACTGTAGCAACATGGATGGGCCTAGAGATTATCGTACTAAGTGAAGTATGTCAGAGAAAGACAAATATCATGTGATATCACTTATTTGTAGATGATAAAAAAATGATACAAACGAAATTATTTACAAAACAGAAACAGACTCACAGATACAGAAGACAAACATATGGTCACCAAAGGGGAAAGGTCGGGGGAGGGATAATTAGGAATTTGGGAATAACATATACATACTACCATATATAAAATAAACAGCAAGGATATACTGTATAGCACAGGGAACTATATTCAACATTTTGTAATAAACTACATAGGAAAAGAATCTGAAAAAGAATGTATATGTGTGTGTGTGTGTATATATATATATATATATATATTGCACATATGTATATGCATATACATATGTATATATATTTGAATCATTTTGCTCTACACCTGAAACTAATACATTGTAAATCAACTATACTTCAATAAAAATTAAATTTAAAAAAATTTAAAACTTGATATGGATCCATAAAAGATCCTGAATAACCAAACCAAAGCTGAGAAAAAACAGAATGGGAGGCATCATACTTCCTGACTTAAAGCTATTTTATAAGTCTATAATAATCAGAACAGTATTGTACTGGTATAAAAACAGACCCATAGACCAATGGAACATATTGAGAGCCCAGAAATAAACCCATGCATATATAGTCGAACCTTATTTCAAAAGATCCAAGAATACTCAGTGGAAAAAAGATAGTTTCTTCAATAAATGGTCCCAGGAAAATTGTATATTCACATGTAAAAGAATGAAATTCGATCCCTGTATTACACCACTCATAAAAATGAACTCCAAATTCATGAAAGACAAATTTAAGACCTCCCACCATAAAACTACTAGAAAAAAACAGGAAAAAACTTCATGACAGGGGTCTTGGCAATGATAATTTTTGGATATGACACCTAAAGCACAAGTGATAAAATAAGTCAGACCACATAAAACTAAAAAGCTTTTGCATATCAAAAGAATCAACAAAATGAAAAGGCAACCTACAGAAAGGGAGAAAATATTTGCAAATCATATGTTTGATGAAGGATTAATATACAGAATATATAAAGAAGTCATACAACTCAATAGCCAAAAACCAAATAATGCAATTTAAAGAATGGGCAAAGGACCCAAATAGACAGTTTTCCAAAGAAATTATACAAATGGCCAACAGTTACAAGAAATGGTATTTAACATCAGTGATCATTAGGGAAATGCAAATCAAAACCACAACGAGATATCATCTTACACATATTAGAATGGCCATGATGAAAAAGCCAAGAGATAACAAATGTTGGCGAGGATATGGAGAAAAGGAAACCCTTGTGCATGCTTGGGTTTGTAAATTGGTTCAGCCACTATGGAAAGCAGTATGGAGTTCCACAAAATTTTTAAAGTAAAGCTACCATATGATCCAGTGCTTCCATTTCTGGGTATATAGGTGAAGGGATATCTGCACCTCAATGTTCATTGCAGTATTATTTACAATAGCCAAGATATGGAAACAGCCTAAGGTCCATCAATGGATGAATGGATAAGAAAATATGGTACATCTATAGAATGGAATACTCTCCAACCATAGAAAAGAAGGGAATCCTGCTATTTGGGATAAGCTTGATGGCATTATGGTAAGTGAAATAAGTTAGAGAAAGACAAATACTGTATGATCTCACTGATATCTGGAATCTTTTTTTTTATTTCTCATATTTTACTTTATGGTTTTATGTTGTATTTTTTAACTTGACTTTGTACACCTTTCCCCATGTCACTTTTTTTTTATTGGAGTATAATTGCTTTACAACATTCTGTTAGTTTCTTCTGTACAGCAAAGTGAATCAGCTATATGTATACATATATTCCTTCCCTCTTGAGCCTCCCTCCCAACCCCCCACCCCACCCCTCTAAGTTATCACAGAGGACCGAGCTGATCTCCCTGTGCTATGCAGCAGCTTTCCACTAGCTAGCTGTTTTACACATAGTAATGGATATATATCAATGCTACTCTCTCAATTCGTCCCATCCTCCCCTTCCCCCCTTGTGTCCACAAGTCTGTTTTCTACATCTGTGTCTCTTAAAAGCAAATCAAACTCAGAAAAGGAGATCAGATTTGTGGTTACCAGTGGTGGCGGTTGAGGGATTTAGGGAGATTTGGGTGAAGTGGTCAAAGACACAAAGTTCCAGTTGTAAGGCAAACGTAATGTACATGATGACTATAGTTTACACTGCTGTATAGTATATTTGAAAGTTTTTAAATGAATAGATCCTAAAAGTTCTCTCAAAAGAAAAGAAACTTTTAAAAAAATTTATTTTTGTATCTATATGAGATGATGGATGTTAACTCAACTTATAGTGGTAATCATTTTATGATATATGTAAATCAGTTCATTATGCTATATATCTTATGCTGTACTTATTTCATTATACCTCAATAAATCTGAAAGAAAAAATCTCTAATTTAAAAATTATCATACCCTAAAATTTACTTATAATTTTCAAAAAACTCATTTTTCATAAAGCCATCTTTGTTATGTTCCCCAGTACACTAACTGGGGACACATTTTCCAAGGATTTATTTAGGCAAGTGTTTTGCCTCATAACAATTTAACTCAGGAAGAAATTAGTAACCTTAATAGATCTATAATTATTTGTTAAAAATCAATACTGTAAAAATCAATGCATTTCCAATTTAAATCCTAACATGTTTTTCATGGAATTTGAAAAGCTGATCATAAAATTCACAGAACCCCAAAATACCAAAAGTGTTGATAAGTAAGAATAAAGAATGGGAGCATGCCCTATGAGATACCAAGTTTTGTTTTATAGCTAAAGCAATGAAAATCATATGTATTGGCTCAGGGGTGGCTATACATACCAAAGGAATATCACAGAGATATCAAACAGAAAGATCAATGGGGAAAACATGGACTGACTGTAACATGATCCTAGGTCCACAGGTTGTCAAATTGGAGAAAAAAAAGAAAAAAGGAAGAATGGAAACAAATCCTGTAAGTAAATATGATTAACCACAGTAGGGATAAAAGTGAAGCTATACACAAACATAAAAGGAAAGCAAGTTTGAGCAATCTATTAATTGATGATTTGGAAAATAGCAGTACTAATAAATCAATCTAATTTCTGGCACACACAAAATACGTACTAGAAATTACCTCATTTAATGAATGAAAAAAGCAGAAAGCATGAAAATATGCAAAACAGAAATGATAATGTTAAAACAACTGTTGCAGAGAAAAATAATTATAAGTAGCTACATTTTGTCAACTGATTATGAATATATATGAAAATCTGGATGATTTGGATTAGTTTCCAGGAAAATATAAATGACCAAAACTGAACTCAGACTAGGAAGCAAATTTTAACTGTTCAATTTCCATAAAATATACTTTTTCAAAGAATTATCTCCTCCTCCCATCACTTAGCCTGCAGAAAAGTCCTAAGCTGTATGATTTCACAGGGGAATTCTACTGAAATCTTAAAAAGATTCAACTCACATGCTATATTAACCACAACAGCAAATAGAAAAGGAAGGAAAACCTTTAAACACTTTTATAGTGATAGCATTAATACCAAACTGAGAGAGATAAGAAAAAATTAAAACTACAATGTATTTTAGTATTACTGCTAAATCTTTGTTAATAAGCAGGATCATGTTACAAAAGTTTAAAGTTGTTATGAAAATTATGCCCCAAAATGATTTATGGCAGGGATGTAGCAATGGACTGATGGTAGCAATTCTATTAATATAAATTTTATAAAGAAAAAACTGACAAAAATCACAAAAACACTAACTATAATTGCTCAAAGATCTGACAAAATTCAACATTAATTTAGATAAATAGAAGTTGACAGAAGTTTCTGTCTTTATGATTTTCTATCCTACTTGAAAGAAGGGGTAACTCTACTTATATGAGACAAAATGGACTTTAAATTACACATGGTCAAAAGAGACAAAGAAGGTCATTGTATAAAGGGATCAGTTCATCTAGAAGATATAACAGATGTAAATATGTATGCACCCAATATCAGAATACCTAAAAATAAAAAGCACATTCTAAGAGAATGTAAAGAAGTAAATAGCAATATAATAATAGTTGGGAACTTTAATACTTCACTCTCAATAATAGATCATCCAGACAGAGAAAATATAGGAAACAAGGGATTTGAACAACACTATAGACCAAATGAACCTAACATACATATCCAGAGCATTCCAAGTTTCTATCAACAGGTGAACAGGTAAAGAAAATGTGGTATATGCAGTGGAATATTATTCACACTTTAAATAGAAGTAAATCCTGTCACATGCTACAATATAGATGACTCTTGAGGATGTTGTGCTAAATGGAATGAGCCAGTCACAGAAAGATAAATAATGCATAATTCCACTTAAACAAGGTGTTTCAATTAGTCACATTCATAGAAACAGAAAGAAAGTGGTGGCTGTTACGGACTGGAGGGAGAGAGAAATGGGGAATAGTTCAATGGGTATAGATTTTTAGTTTTGTAAGATAAAAAGTTCTGGAGAGCTATAACACAACAATGTGAATATACTTAACGCTACTGAACTATAGACTTAAACATTGGTAAGATGGTAAATTGTGTGTTATGTTTCTTTAAACCACAATTAAAAATTTAAAGATCATTAAAAAAAAAAAAAGATTTCCTCGTAAGATCAGGAACTAGAGAAAGATGTCCACTCTTGACACTTCTAGTAACCATTATACTGGAAGATCTAACCAGGATAATTAGGCAAGAAAATAAATAATAAAACATCCAGATGAACAATGAATAATCAAAATTATCTCTATTTGTAGATAACATAATTTTTCTTGTAGAAAATTGTAAGGACTCCACAACATGCTACTGGGGATTAAAAAAAGAAGTTCAGCAAAGTTTTAGCATACAAGATCAATATACAAAAATCAATTGTGTTCTGTACACCAGCAATGCAATATCTGAAAGTGAAATAAAACAGTTACATTCATATCATCTGAATAATAAAATACTTAGGAATAAATTTAAGCAAAGAAGAATAGTGCTTTTATACTGAAAACTACATAACATTGCCAAAAGAAGTTACAGGAGACCTAAGTAAATGTAGAGATCTACCATGTTCATGGTTTGGAAGATTTAATATAATTAAGGTACTCCCCCAAATGGATCTATGCATTCACTGCAATCCCTACCAAAATTCCAACTGATTTTTTTGTAGTAATGATAAAGTTCATCCTAAAATTCATGTGAAGTTACAAGGCACTCTGAATAGCCAAAACAGTCTCAAAAAAGATGAAAAGAGTGGGAATACTCACAGTTCCTGATTTCAAAATGTACTACAAAGCTATGATATTCAAACCATTGTGGCACCGGAATAAGGATAAACATACAGATCAATGCAATAGAATTATGTGTGCATAAATAAATCCATAACTCTATGGTCAATTGATTTTTGACAAGAGTCCCAAGACCATTCAATAGAACAAGAGTAGTAATTTCAAGAAATTGTGCTGTGACAACTGGATACCTACTTGATAAAAAAAAAAAAAGAATTTGGACCTTTCTCTCCCACCATATACAAATAGACATAAAACTCTTAGAAGGGAACATATTTTTAATTCTTCATTACCTTGGATTAGATAACAGTTTCTTAAATACTTTAGCCAAATCAAAACAGCAAAAAGAAAAGTAAATTGGACTTCATCAAAATTTAAAACTTTTGTGCATCAAAGGACACTATCAAGTAAGTGAAAAGGCAACTCACAGAGTAAGAGAAAATATTTGCAAACCATATATAATGCAGTTTTATAGAATTTATAAATTGATAAAAAGACAATTTTTAAAATGGGCAAAGTACTTTAATAAACATTTCTTCAAAGATGGATGGTCAATAAGCACATTAAATGACGCTCAAGTTCATTAGTCATTAGGGAAATATAAATGAAAAACACACTGAGATACCAGTTCATATCCAATAGGTTGGCTAGACTAGACATAAAACAAACAAAATGACATGGCTTGGCAAGTATGTGAAAAAAAATGATCATTCATAAATTGTTCCTGCATACGTAAAACAGCTCAGCTGCTGTGAAAACAGTTTAGAATCCCTCACAGTATTAGAGTTACCATATGATGTAGCAATTCCACTCCTAGTGATATAACCAAGAGAATTCAAAACCTGTGTTCACACTTGTTCACTAATGTTAAAAGTGTCATTCATAATAGCTGTCTGTAGTGGAATCAACTCAAATATCCATTAAGTGATAAAAGGATAAACAGAAAATTGATATACAGTGGAATATTATCCAGTCATTAGTATATGCTACAACATGGATGAATCTTGAAAACATTGTGCTAAGTGAAAGAAACCAGTCACATAAGACCACATATTCAAAAACATATCTCCATACTTCATACATTTTCTCAGCAAAGACACACCCTGTTTTCCTTGCATAGATATGTTTTCCTTATTATTTCTAGTAGTTTTAATTACATATATTAATTATAATTCTTAACCTTTAGAATTGTTAATTCCTAGTAAAAACTAAGAAGTATGAAATTGTGGACTGTTACACTAACATTCTGTGGATTGGCAAATTTATAAATACATTTCATAGACTTAGAAAACAAACTGATGGTTATCAAAGGGAAAAGGTGGTGGGGAGGGATAAATTGGGAGTTTGGGATTGACATATACACACTGCTATATTTATCAATGAAGTAGATAACCAACAAGGACGTACTGTATAGTACAGGGAACTCTGCTCAACTCTGAAACAACCTAAATGGGAAAATAATTTGAAGAAGAATAGATACATGTATGTGTATAACTGAATCACTTTGCTGTACACCTGAAACTAACACAACATTGTTAATCAACTATAGTCCAATATAAAATAAAAACTTTACAGAAGATTTTAAAAAATACATTTCATAATTTCTAGAAATATATTCTTCCTCACAGTAGAATTTTCAATGTGATATAAACTATGTTTATCAATAGAACCAAGTATCTTTAGTTCCTCTGTAAAAGGAAGCCAAAAGTGGATAAACCTACATTCAGTAATTAATGTTTCAGTATTTTATCTTATTTGGAAATAATCTAGATATTGAATGAATACTCATCATTTAAATTATCTCGGTATAACTTCAAGATTTCAAGTTACCAAAAATATTTTGGAAACTATTTTCATGTACACATACCATAAAGAATATTTATTGTTGAAAAGTTTAGTTTTGAACTTTATCTTACATCTATTTAATTTACTTGTTCTTAAGAATTAGATTACTCATGGAAGTTTCACGAGAAATTAAACAGTTAACCATCATCTTAAGTTATCATCCTTGCTAACAAGTTCTGTAACAGAGATAATGTGAGTTTGTTTGACTTTTAGTAAACCTGGGTAGAATGAAAGTTGGATGTCTGCATTATATTTAATGATAACTCTAAAGACATGCCTGTTTTAATTAAACTAACAAACTTAAACTAGCTTTTACTAATCAAAGGTTATCCTAGATTATGTGAACCTGAAAAACATTTGAGGTAGTTTCTATATTTCTGAGAGTGTACTTGATTTATATAAATATTTATTTTTCCTCAACTCAGCTAAATAGAGCTTTATACAAACTAGTTTTAGCAATACCACCCAGAGGCAGAAAAAAATCACACATTTACAATATACATACATAGGCATACATAAACATACAGACAGAAGCAAACAGATCTGTAAGCCACCAACCTGGTGGACTGTTGTTTACAGCCTTGTAGTATCTTCAGAGTGAAAAGGCAATTCAGATAGAGGATTAGTAGACTGTGAGTATTCCCATAAAGGAAGGTAGAGGGGGAGTAGTAGGAGTCATGTCAGTCTTACAGTCTTTTGTTTTAGATACCTCTTGTGTCTTTAATTTTTCATTATTGGCCCTGTGCAATGAATCTTTCAGTGAAACTATTCTTAAATTATTTTGGAGGATTCCTCATGCCAGTTAAAATCGGTATCCCGTTCTGTTTGTTTAAATTAGGAACGTTTACTCTCAAGTGTATTTTTAAAATGATCTTAGCTAATTGCAACTGTAGGGGAGGAAAATTTTACCCTTTACCCTTTCTAGGTTCTTTGGCTGGCCTAATAATTAAATTGACATGAGACAGATTAACAGGAGAAAAACAATTTACTTTCGTATGTACAAGAGCCCCATAAAAATATGAGACTCCAAGAAGTGACCAAAGCAGGGAGGTTTATACCTTTTAGACAAAGTAACAATAAATTAGTGAAGAATTTACAAGACAAAGGAGTTTGGGCTTGGAGGATAGTAAATTAGTGAAGTAAAACGGTTTGTTTTTATAGCCTTTTCACCCTAAATTTCCTATTTCTGGTGATAAGGATACCTTCTATCCTTAATGTATAGGGAGGGTACCTTTCATGGGAGGTTTATTTCCTGCTTTCAGGGTGACAAAGGAAGGCCAGAGTGTCTTTCTCTCACTGGCTGCTTCTCAAGTAACTTTAATTCAAAATAATCAATATGCCAGACTGGCATATTTTGGGGTTGCATATTCTGCACCCATTCAGAACATTTCCCATAATGGCCATTGTAATTCTGGGTTGTCTTAATAAGTCTTTGCAATTTTTATTATTTACATCTTCCAGGAGAACAGTTCTTAGACATAAAATAAGCAGAAGATATACTCAGTTTTCTGAAACTTGAGGATCACAATTCTTTAGCTAAGCATTGGGTCTCAGCCAAATTAATCCCCAAGAGAGATATGCCACTGGGTTAAGGATTTTGTTTTGTTTTATAGTGTACCTCATTGCATGGAAATTTTCTTGAGGGTGGCTTGTGACTTAGTTCTAACCTGTTCTGTGACCAGTTTATCCTAGCACAGGATCTTAGAGTTAGATGGCAAGCACTCTAACATCTTTTATTATTTATTTTTAAAAATTGAAATATAGTTGATTTACCATATTATTATTTATTCTAGGTATACAGCATAGTGATCTAGTATTTCTGTAGATTAGATTCCATTATAAGTTATTACAAGGTAATGGCTATAATTCCCTGTACTATATAATATATCGTTTTTGTTTGCTTATTTTATACATAGTAGTTTGTATCTGTTAATCCCATACTGGTAATTTGTCCCTCCCCATTTCCCTCTCCCCTTTGTAACCATGAGTTTGTTTTCTGTATTGGTGAATCTGTTTTACATATTTCATTTGTATTGTATTTTAGATTCCACATATAAGTGATATCATACAGTATTTGTCTTTCGCTGTCTGACTTATTTCACTAAGCATAATATTCTCTAGGTCCATCCACATGCTGTAAATGGAAGAATTTCATTTTTGTTATGGCTTAGTAAAATTCCATTGTGTGTGCATGTGTGTGTGTGTGTGTGTGTGTGTGTGTGTGTGTATCTCACATCTTTTTGCATTCTTATGTTGATGGGCACTTGGGTTGCTTCTATGTCTTAGCTATTGTAAATAGTGCTGCTATTAACATTTGGGTGCATGCATCTTTTTGAATTACTGTTTTCATTTTTTCCAGATATATACCATGAGTAGAATTGCTGGATAATATGGTAGTTCTATTTTTAGTTTTTTGAGGAACTTCCATACTGTTTTCCACAGTGGCTGTACCAATGTATATTTCCACTAACAGTGTACAAGGCTTCCCTTTTCTTCACATCTTCTCAAACACTTGTTATTTGTAAGCTTTTTGATGATAGCCATTCTGACAGATGTGAGGTCATATCTCATTGTTTTCATTAATATTTCCTATTAGCAGTGTTGAGCATCTTTTCATATGCCTGTTAGTTTTCTGTATGTCTTCTTTGGAAAAATGTCTATGCAGGTCTTCTTCCCATTTTTTTGATTAGGTTGTCTGTTTTTTAGATACTGATTTTTATGAGCTGTTTATATATTTTGGCTATTAACATCTTGTTGATCACATCATTTGCAAATATTTTTTCCCACTCTACAGGTTGTCCTTTCATTTTGTGAAGTTTCGTTTGCTGCACACATCTTTTAAATTTGATAGGTCAAATTTGTTTATTTCTGCTTTTATTTCTTTTGCCTTGGTAGACTGTTATAAGAAAATATTGTAACCGGGCTTCCCTGGTGGCACAGTGGTTGAGTCCACCTGCTGATGCAGGGGACACGGGTTCGTGCCCCGGTCTGGGAAGATCCCACATGCCGCAGAGCGGCTGGGCCCGTGAGCCATGGCCGCTGAGCCTGCGCGTCTGGAGCCTGTGCTCCACAATGGGAGAGGCCACAACAGTGAGAGGCCCGCGCACTGCAAAAAATAAAAAATAAAATAAAATACTGTAACCATTTATATCAGAGAATGTTTTGCCTATGTTGTCTTCTAGGAGTTTTATGGCATCCTGTCATATATTTAGGTCTTGAAACCATTTTGAGTTTATTTTTAGATATGGTGTGAGGGAGTGTTTTAATTTCATTGATTTACATGAGGCTGTCCAGCTTTCCCAACACCACTTGCTGAAGAGACTGTCTTTTCTCCATTGTATATTTTTGACTCCTTTGTCATAGATTAATTGACCATAGGTGCATAGGTTTATTTCTGGACTCTCTATTCCATTGATCTATGTGTCTGTTTCTGTGCCGGTACCACACTGTTTTGTCTACTGTAACTTTGTAGTATATTCTGAAGTCTGAGAGTATTATACCTCCAACTTTGATCTTTTTTCACAACACTGCTTTGGCAATTTGGTGTCTTTTTTGGTTATATATGAATTTTAGGATTATTTGTTCTAGTTCTGTGAAAAATGTCTTGGCTATTTTGATAGGGATTGCATTAAATCTGTAGATTGCTTTGGGTAGTATGGCCATTTTAACAATATTGATTCTTCCAATCCAAGAACATGGGATATCTTTCCATTTCTCTGTATCCTCTTCAGTTTCCTAGTTTCCTTCATCAGTGTTTTATAGTTTTCAGAGTATAGGTCTTTCACTTGGTTAAATTTATTCCTAGATATTTTATGCTTTTTGATGCTGTTTTTTGTTTGTTTGTTTGTTTTTCTGGTACGCGGGCCTCTCACTGTTGTGGCCTCTCCCGTTGCGGAGCACAGTCTCCAGACACACAGGCTCAGCGGCCATGGCTCACGGGCCCAGCTGCTCAGTGGCATGTGGGATCTTCCCGGACCGGGGCACGAACCCGTGTCCCCTGCATCGGCAGGCAAACTCTCAACCACTGCGCCACCAGGGAAGCCCCTCCCTCTGTCTTTTGATTGGAACATTTAGTCCATTGACATTTAAAGTAATTACTGAAGCCACGACATGGAAGCAACCTAAGTGTCCATTGACAGATGAATGGATAAAGAAGATGTGGCACATATATACAATAGAATATTACTCAGCCATAGAAAGAAATGAAATTGAGTTATTTGTAGTGAGGTGGATGGCCCTAGAGTCTGTCATACAGAGTGAAATAAGTCAGAAAGAGAAAACGAAATACCATATGCTAACACATATATATGGAATCTAAAAATAAAAAATTGTTCTGATGAACCTAGGGGCAGGACAGGAATAAAGACACAGACATAGAGAATGGACTTGAGGACACGGGGAGGGGGAACTGTAACCTGGGATGAAGTGAGAGAGTAGCGTGGACATATATACACTACCAAATGTAAACTAGATAGCAGTGGGAAGCAGCTGCATAGCCCTGGGAGATCAGCTCAGTGCTTTGTGACCACCTAGAGGGGTGGGATAGGGAGGGTGGGAGGGAGATGCAAGAAGGAGGGGATATGGGGATATATATATACATATAGCTGATTCACTTTGTTATGCAGTAGAAATTAACACAACACTGTAAAGCAATTATACTCCAATAAAGATGTTTAAAAAAAACACAACAAAGGTGTCTTGATATTCAAAAAAACAAATAAATTAAGTAATTATTGATAGGTATGTATTTATTGCAATTTTATTACTTGTTTTCCAGTTTTTTAGTTCTTCTCCATTCATTTCTTCTTTTTGTTTCTACCATTGTGGTTTGATGATTATTCTTAGGTAGTATGCTCGAGTTCCATTCTTTTTGGCTTTTGTGTGTCTTTTGTAGGTTTTTGATTTGTGTTTACCATGGGGTTCATATACATTTATCCATAAATACATCCACTTGTTTTAAACTGGTAGTAAATTTAGTTCAAACACATTCTAAAAGATCTACATTTTTTTTACTCCCCTCCCCCACATCTTGTGTTTTCGATATCCTATTGATATTTTACAGCTTCATGCTTGCCCATTAACTATTCATTTTAGTTATAGTTGCTTTTACAGTTTTTTTATCTTTTATTCTACATACTGGCTTATTTAAGTAATCTTCAATTCTTGCTATATATTTGCTTTCCTTGGGCAATTTTCCCTTTCCTGTAGATTCTTGCTTCTTTTGTATTTAGAGAAGATCCTTCAATATTTCTTTTAGGGTAGGTTTAGTGTTGCTGAATTCTTTTCATTTTTGCTTGTCTGAGAAATTATTTGTCTCTCCTTTTATCTAAATGATAATCTTTCTGTGTACACTACCCTAGGTTTCAGAATTTTTGCCTTTCAGGACTTTGAATATATCATGCCACTCCCTTCTGGCCTGCAAAAGTTTGGCAGAGAAATCAGCTGGTAGCCTTATGGGGATTACCATGTATATCACTCTTTGTTTCTCTCTTGCTGCCTTTAGAACTCTCTCTCTTTATATTTAACTTTTGTCATTTTAATTACAATATATCTTGGTGTGGGTCTGTTTGGGTTTATTTTGTTTGGGGCCCTTGTGCTTCCTGTACTTGGATATCTGTCTCCTTCAGTTTGGGGAAGTTTTCAGTCATAATTTCTCCAAATATATTTTCAATCCCTTTCTCTTTTGCCCTTCTGGAACACCTTTAATGCAAATGTTGGCACTCTTATTGTTATTTCAGAGGTTTCATAAATTCTTTTCATTGTCTTTTCATATGTCTTTCTGTCTGCTGTTCTGATTGGGTGATTTCCATTATTTTATTTTCCAGATCATTTATGTGTTCTTCTGTATCCTTAGTCTACTATTCCTTCCTTCTAGTGTGTTTTTTATTTCAGATAGTGAATTATCTGTTTTTAATTGGGTCTTTTTTATATTGTCTTGTTCCTTGATAAAGTGGTCAGTATTTAGATCAATCCTTTTCCCTAATTCCCAAATAACTTTTCCCAGTCAACATTTTTATTACCAATGTTTTGAATTCCTTATCTGGTGAATTGTTTATTTCTGTTTCAGCTTTTATTTTTTCAGGGTTTTTCTCTTGTTCTTTCAACTGAGAGTAGTTCCTCTGACTTTTCATTTTACTTAACTTTCTCTGATTATGAATTCAGGTGAAACATTTATGTATTTTGGTCTTTTAAAGGGGCATTCTTATGTGAGAGCATCCCTGTGTAGACAGCATGTGCCCCGTGTGCCTGGTGGGAGAGCTGGATTTGATGTGGCAGCCAGTCACATCTTTCCTCAGGGTGTGCTGGCAACTATCACCTTGGTAAGGGGTGGGGCTGGAGATGGAGGAGCTAGACCCTGTGCAGGGTGTGAGGTGTGACTTCCACTCTGCTCAGTCACCATCATTTCCCTGTCAGGGGTGGGGTCTGATCCCAAGTTGCTGGAGTGGAAGCCCGTAAGTGTCAAGCTCTAGCTGGCTCCATTTTCTTTTAATGTGTGTTTTTCCTTCTCTCTGTACCAGGAGCTTTGTCCTGAAGAAGGGAAATGCTGAAGCAAGTGGGGCTCCTGTGCTTACATAGGTCTGATCCTCTGCCTGTGTAGGCATCTGTGGCTCTGCTCAGATGTGGCCCATGGTTGCATTTTTTCCCTGATGGTGACCACCCCAGATCTAGTGCTGCACTGTGGCATGGAGTGAGCAGGGCAGGAGCATTTGCTCAGCTTTGGCTGGGGCACACGGTGAGGCTGTCCCAGGAAACCTGGAAGCCATGCTGCCATCAGAATTCTGGCTGTTTCTGGGGTGCCACTTGGCCATCACCACCCCACCTGGGCTCTGCCCCAGGATTCATTTGCCTCCTTGTCCCAAGGTCGAGTCTTTTCAAGGTCCTGGCAGCCCTGGGTCCAATGCTGCACTGTGGCTTGGAGTGAGTAGGACCAAGGTGTATGCTTGGCTTGGGCTGTGGAGTGCAGGGTGGCGAAGTAGTTGTGGGGAAACCCAGCAACCACTAGGGCAGACCTCTCTCAGTCCTGCCTGGGGGCAAGCTAGCACCTGCATGCTCCTCATGAGTGGAGTCTAGGCTTTCCAGCCTTTCTCTCTGTCCTAGCATTTCTCCAGCCAGCCAGTGGGCTCTGTCTCCTATGTATAAGGCCCCAGGACTGAGTCACTCAGTCTGTGGCTTGACCCACTTACTCTCCAGTGTGGCTGTTTGCCCTGCCCATACTATCTATCTTTTCCTCTGAGACCCCTCTCAGGGGCACAGGTCTGGACCCAGTCACTTTTCTTCTCATCCTACCTGATTTTGTGTATATCTTTCTTCCAACCTTGGTTGTACAGGTGTCCTTCTGCCAATTTCCAGTTAGTTTTCAGTGAGAATTCATCCACATGTCGATCTATTTATGATGTGTTTGGGGGCGGCAGAGGGGAGGTGAGCTCCACATCCTCTTACTCCACCACCTTGATCTCTCTCCTCTAACAGCTTTTAAGTACTCGACTCATGCCCACCAATTTTGCACCTTTGACTGCTGAGATTCCTGTTAGGAACAGATCTATTGTTTCTTTCAGAAAAAGATCTATTTATAGTGGTAGATGCCCTAATGGCTTCTATTAGTCTGGCTTGTGCCTGCTTAGACTTTGAGGTGTCATTGGTCAAAACAGTTTGAATTTCTTGCCTTAATTTATTTCCCCAAATCCCCTAGCAGTTTATGCTATGGACTTACCTTGAGGCTTTGTGAATCTCCTAATAGCTACCATCTTGCTTTCTTCAATTGAGTTGTACCCATTATTTTCCCCTGTTGAAATAATCGTCCTTAATTCAACCAGATTTATGTTTCTGGCTTCCTGTGCACAGTTCCTGAGACCTGTCAGGACCTCCAAAAGGCACTTACCTTGTAGATGAAGTTTGCCATGAAACCCAAATGCTGTGACCCATTAAGTCTCACTGTGAAAAATATGGAGTCTCTCATACACCAGTCTTCCACCTGGAAGGATTAGGGAAAATTTGAAGAGTTCAGAATGCAAAATATGTTGCTTGACCTGAGAGAAGCTTATTAGTGATCCTGGAGAGTAGCCCAAGAGGCAGTGAACCAAAAGGGCTCTGTGGGTATCTTTACTTGCATCTAGGAGCCGTACCTGGAATCAGCAGCAGCTGGTTTTGGGTCTCATCTTATCGCCAAACCTGTCAAATGACAGGCTAAAACAATTTAGTAATGAATTTGATATCCTTTATTCAAGGAAAAATAATCCATGGATTGAGGGTGTATAGTGCCTCACAAGCAGTGGAGAGTAGTCTTGCCAAAATCTTTTGGGAAGAGTGAGTTTTATACAGTTAGAAGCAGCAATGCTGAAACAGGGTATGATTGACTGGGAGGTTGGGAACTTCTCTTCTTGTTGTTGTTGAGGTATAGTTGATATATAGTATTATATAATTTTCATTTGTACAACATAGTGACTCACAATTTTTAAAGATTATACTTCATTCGTAGTTATAACATATTGACTGTATTCCCTGTGGTGTACAATATATCCTTGTAGATTATTTTATATACAGTAGTTTGTACCTCTTAATCCCCTACTCCTATGTTTACCCCTTCCCCCTGCCCTCCCTCCCTGGGGATTTCTTTATAAGTCTTGCTGATCATATTTTTATGGTAAGGCGACCTCACTAAAGCTAAGTTGGAGGATTGTGATTGGTATATCTTAGGTTTCCTTGACAAGTATTTCCCCTAAATGCAGGCTGACTTAGGTTTAGATTTGTCATGTGGGCTGGGCCCTTGGGGTGGCCATCATTTTTTGGGTCCTGATATACAAATTAACTTTATCAGCTCCAGTCCCAGAGTGCTTCAGGGCATATATATTATGTCTTATATTATATTATATTATTATAAAATATATTTAAAACATAATACAAAAATATATTTTACATATAGTATTTTAGGGATTTATTTTTATTTATATTAACAGACTTGATGTCAACCTATATTAGATATATTTAAAACAAATGTATCATACTGAAGAAACAATATAATACTAAGCAGTAATATATTATTCCTAAGGAAGATACATACAAATGAGACACATAATTATAGAGAGTTGAAAAATAAGGAATTATTTTCAACATGTATCATGAGGCCAGCATAACCATGTGATATTCTCACTTTTGTGCAATCCCCTCCAGTTGAATATGGGCTGGACCTAGTGACTTTCTTTGAACTAAATGTGGCAGAGGTGATGGGATGGTACTTCCAAGATTGCATTACAAAAGTCTGTGATTTCTGTTTTTGTGACGTTCTCTTGCTCTAGTTTGATCACTGTGAAACAACCAGCTGCCATGTTGTAAACTCCCCTAAGATTTATGTACCCAGGAATGTCTGTAAGAATGTATCCAGATGAGATTAGCATTTGAATGGTGGACTCAATAAAGTAGATTGCCCTCCCCAGTGTGGGTGGGCAGGCATCACACAATTCATTGGGGACCTGAATAGAACAAAAGACAGAAGAATGAGGACTTTGCCCCTTATTTTCATCCTGTCTGATTACTTGAGCCATTGGTCTGCCCCTGCCCTCCAAACTCCTGGTTCTTAAGCCTTTAAATCTGACCTGAAATCTATACCACTGGCATCCCTGGTTCTCAGGCCTTCAGAATAGGACTGATTTACATCACTGGATTTCCAGTGTCTCCAGCTTACAGATGGTAGATCATTGGAATTTTGAGCCTCCTCTGTAATTACATGAGCCAATTCCTTACAATAAATCTCTTCCAAGAATATCCTATTGTTTCTGTTTCTCTGGAGAATACTGGCTAATACAGTTACTAAGCATTGGTGTAAATTTTTATACAGCGATAGGTAACATCTAAGAAGAACATTATGAGTAGGTGAAATTATATGCCAATTTTATCCATAGACTTGGATGCAAAAACATAAGTAAAATATTAGTAAACCAAATTCCATGATGTAAAGCAGTAATATACTACAGTAGACTAGGTTCGTTTTGAATACAAGGTTTGTTCAGTTTTTGAAAATAGCTTTCTCACAGTATCAGAATAAAAGGGGAAAATCATATAATCATTTTTATAGAGTGTGTATTCTTGCAATGATAGAATAATAGATCAGTCAAATGTAATGGAGAATGCAAACACAAACTCATAAATATGTGGACAAAATTTATAACAGTTCATACCACAGTGCAGTGGGGAGGGGATGCTGTTTTTCATAAAATGATTCTGGTCAACTACGTGGAGAATTTTTTGGAAGGAAAAGATACTTGATCTTTGTCTTACACCCTCCCTCTCCACACACATCATATAGATATAGGGGATTGTAGAACTGAGTGCTAAAGGCAAATAATAAAGATTTGGAAGATAACATGTGGGGATAGCTTCAAGAGTAGGGAAAGCAATAGCCATAATGGAAAAGATTAATATATTATAACTTTATTAAAATTTAGAACTTTTGTTACTCATCATTAAAAGAATGAACATATAAACCATGGAGTGAAAGAATATATTAATAATACCAATACTGAATTCATATCTAAAACCTACAATTTGTTAAAAGGTAGAAAACAAAGGGAAAAAAAGACTTTTCATAATAATATAAGCAAATCACCAGTAGGCATAAGGAAAGGTACTTAAACTCATTAATAACCAGCAAAATAAAATTATAATTAGATGCTACTTATATCCATCAGAATGGAAAAAATTTTAAAGATTGACAATTTCAAGTGTTTTGAAGATGTGAAAGAACTCTCACATGCTGTTGGTGGGAATATAAATTGTTACATCTCTTCAGGAAATAATGTGTCATTATATATTAAAGTTAAAAATACATATGTCCTGTGCTCCCACAGATACACTTCTAGGAATGTATCTTCCACATACGCTTGTACATATGTAAAATGTACAATGATATTCAGTACAGCATTTTTATAGCGGCATAAGACTGAAAAAAGTGTTCATCAGTGGGGATTGATCAGATAAATTCTGGTATTTCTGTGCAATGTAAACTATGCAGTTGTTGAAAAGAATGATGTAGTCCTATATCTCCCAATATAAAACTATATGAATGATATATAAGATAAAATAGTAATATGCAATGGAGTATATGTTTCTTAAAAGTGAGCTATCTATATATATATTTCTCTTGTAAAACTATTTTATTTTAAAAATGGATAAAAGTTGCTTCTAGAGAAGAAAACTGGTGGTAAAAAAGTTTGTATCTTTTGTATCATATGCATATATAACCTATTTAAAAATAACTTTTAAAAGAACTACAGAAAAGACAGGAAGTAGTAGCTAATGATGCATTACTTTGATTATAAAAGGACCCTCAGAAATATGACAACTGTAGGTATCATTTTTTTGTGTGATATTGAAAATAAGCACAGTCTCTAAAATTGACAGTTGTCTATGAGATGCTTGGTAAGAGTTGTTTGGTGTTTAATATTACTGCCTTATGTACTTACTCTTTGCTTAATGCATTTGTTAACATAGCTGCTCATACAGGATGGTGGGGAGGAGTGAAGGCAGGTGAAGGGGATTGATCATAAACATTGCACTACCTTAACCAGAGGGATAGAAAGTTTGCTAAGTTACATTGGGGAGATTTCCTGAAGTTTTACTCCAATCTATATATGCATCTTCTGCAGTCTGGGTTCAAACTGTGTAATAGTTGCACCTGCTATTCTTAAAATGTAGCTAAAGATTGAATGGTGAACTAAATAGACACTTGATTTTGCTATTGAGAGCAGTGACTGCAGGTGTAAGTAATTTTGCATTCTATTCTGTCTCCTCCAGCTTACGGCCAAAAACATATCTTTTAAAATCTAGATTCCTGTTGTAAGTTGGGAGGAGCATATGACTTTTGAGCAGCACCCAGAAATTTAATTTTCAAAAAGGATATGACAATCTATGTTTAAAGGCTTTGGTGGAAGACCAGGGTCTTTGTACCTAATGACAGATCTAAGAACTGCATTCCACTCTTTTTATACATTTTTGCATTTTTAAATCTCAAAAATTTACCACAGCTCCTCTTTCTAAGGTTATAAGAGTTTACTGCAAACAATTTCTTTGTAGAGGAACTTAATTAAAAAGTATAGGTGGGACTCACATTTGCAATGAGTATTTCCCTGAAGAATTGTGTATATCCTGAATTCTGGAAAATTAAATTACATTTTACATGCAGTAGGGGAGTTTTCTATTTAAGGACAATCTTTGATTTGTCATTTCATTTTATTAGGCTTGCTTAATTAAATTTAGCTTAGTGGAGGTAAAATTACCCAGTACCTGGCATTGTTATCCACTATCAAAAGCAGCATTTAATTTAGTTTAAAGCAAAAGAAAAATCTTACAGATGTTTGAACTTATCAATTTAGTCCACAAAATTGATTAGGTAGCTATTTGATGACAAAATTTGAAAGTGAAACAAAGTAGCAGGGACTATAGAGAATATACAGTCTATGCTCTTGGGAAGCTTACACTGCAGAGTTGGAAAAAGTACAAACCCCTTTCCTCAAAATGTAACAAAATATTTATTAAGCAGTGTTCAGGGCAAGTGATCAATGCAAAGTTACATATTCAACATAGAACAGGAGAAAATACATAGACCAAGGAAATGAAAATTGTGGATAAGTTAAATAGAAGCTACTTAGCAAGAAAAGGTTATCTGTTCACCAAGCAATGAGTACATTCATACTATCAACATGTCTGCTTTGCTTTTATCAACATGTGTACTTTCCTCTTCCCTCCTCCTTCCTCCTTCTCTGTCTTTCTTCTCTGTTCCTCCCTCCCTCCCTCCCTCCCTCCCTTCCTTCTTTCCTTCCTTCCTGCCTCCCTCCCTCCCTCCCTCCCCACTCCACACACACACACAGAGAGTGTCTGTTACTCCCCAGAACCAATAAACAAAATTGAAAAGATTCTTTTCCTGATGAAACTTCCAAGTTTAGACTGAGTCTGTGCTCAAGCCCTTTAAGAGCTTGAAAGCATTTTCATAAATTGTTCCCTGGTGCCTTTGACCTAATTTCTGAAAACTATTTGAAAACGTCAGGTGTCTGAATGCAAATTTTATCCTTATAGTTCATTAATAGCTCTATAAAAGTTAAATATATGAGCTGCTGCAAATTGAAGCAGCTAAACTATTTGCTTAATGGATACATAACCTGGGTACCATAATACTAAGAGGAATATAAGGTCATAGTATCAATTTCACTTGCTCATTTATTTTTTTTCCTTTCCTCATTCCTGCTTCTATGTGTTAAGGATGCAAATTTCTACTAGAATATATCAAACTAAAAATAGTTGTTAAAATAATGTAAGAAAATAAAAAGTACTCTTTTGGTCAAGGCCTAATTTGAGAAAATATATACTATTTATTGAATATCAGATCTACTCTTGTGTTAAATGCTATATATATATATATATATATATATATATACACACACACACACACACACACACACATATGTATACACACACATATATATATTATCTCATTTAAAATAAAACACAATAAGGTTATTATTACCATGTAGCAGATGAAATGAGCGGATAAAGACTTAACAACTTGCAGAAGGTCATGAAGCTAGTAAGCAATAAATCTGACACCAAAACCTGATTTTTTCAATTTCTTTTACACTAAATTGGAGTCAGATTATCTAAGTCCATATTTCATCTCTGTCAGTTATTAAATGTGTGACCATGGGCAAGGCAGTTAACATCTTTCTGTCTCATTTTTTTGGTCTTTGTCTTTAAAACAGGATCTATATCTAGGAGGTTCTGGAGAAAAAATTAGTTGATATATATGAGGCACTTAGAAGAGTGCCTGATGTGTTAGTTATTTTATTATTGTTGTTGTTGTTGTTATAATACTATTGGGGGAAAAGGATATGAATTGCCATATTTTTATTTACTGAAAGAGCTTGATATGACCACTTGCACTTGGTAATCCATCACAGTTGGAGAATGGAATGTTCTGACTAATTCAATATTGTGTTTGATAGAATGTTATAAAATACATCTTATTCACATAATAGATTATCAAAGAATGTAAAAACATTATATATACTATACCAAACTTATAGTGAAGAAATTTTATCTTTTAAATGAATCAGAAAATTCTTCCATATATGTTGCAGCTCTAGACTCACCAATAAAAAAATCCACTTATAGACTTTTGGTTACCAGTCCAGCATGTAAGAAGTTTAGAAGTTACCACTTCATCCTCGAAGTAAATACTGAATAAACTGAAAAATCAACAGCTATTCTTAGATCTGTATGAGAAGCGAGTTCACAGGCCAAGAGCAGAAACCTCCATAGGAACCAGTGCCAGGGTAGGAAATCCTAAACCATTATTGATTAATTGCTGGAGTCTCAGTGTGGACAAGTTTGAGAGATAAAAACTCCAAGGGGACCCAGTCATCAGGACCCCCATACTTTTGTGAGTTTTACATCCTAGAGTTCTACCAGATTCTTACAATGAATATTGGAGAAAAATCCCTTCCTGCTTCTGGCAAGGGAGGGGACAAAGCACCATTTTGAAATACACCAGAGCATTCTGTTATTTTTAACAATGTCTGCCCTTCAGAGGAACTAACCAGACCTTAACCTGCTTGGGCTTTTACTAGAGCCTAACTGACCTGGGGGGAAGGAAATACTCAAGTCAGCTCTAGCCTTCCACGTGAGAGAAGGGAAATACCCAACTCAAACTTACTCTACCCATCCGGTCCCACCAAACTGGAGGGGGAACTGAGCATCATATGAAATGTTCAAAGACAACCACAAAAGGCAGCCAAATAATGGAAGACAAGAATAGGAACTAAGGGGACTTCCCTGGTGGTCCAGCGCTTAAGACTCCATGCTCCCAATGCAGGGGGCCCAGGTTTGATCCCTGGTCAGGGAACTAGATCCTGCATGCCTCAACTAAGAGCCTGCATGCCTCAACTAAAGATCCCGCACACCACAGTGAATATCCCGCATGCTGCAACTAAGATCTGGTGCAGCCAAATAAATAAATAAATAAATAAATATTTTTTAAAAAGAAAAGGAACTAAGAAGAACAAAAAATAGAAAAAAATTAACAAATGTGATAGATAGTAATCCAACTATATCAATAATGACTCTGAGCATCAATGATCTAAATGCATCAATTAAAAGATGGACAAAGGCAGGGTAGGTCCTCCCAAATGACCAAACTTTATGTTGTCTACAGGAAACCAACTTTAAATATAAAGACACAAATATTAAAAGTAAATGGATGGATAAAGATATATCATGCTAACACTGATCAAAAGAAGGCAGGAGTAGCTGTACTAACTTCAGACAGAGCAGCCTTCAGATCAAGGAAAGTTATCAGAGATAAAGAGGGACATTACATAGTGATAAAGGGATCAATTCTCCAAAATGACACAAGAATCCTTAAGTGTTTGCACCTAACAACAGAGTGCCGAAATATGTGAGACAAAAACTGATAAAACTGCAAGAAGAAATAGATGGATCCAGTATCATAGATGGAGATTTCAGCACCTCCCTATCAGAAATGGACATATTCAGTAGGCAGATTATCAGAATAAAGTTGAACTCAACAATATCATCAATCACCTAGATATAATGGACATCTATAGTCTACTTGATCCAACAAAAGTAGAATATACATTCTTTTCAAGCTCACATGGGACATTTACTGTAAAACACATAGAGGATAATATAGGAGAAAATCTAGATGACCTTGGGTTAGGTGATGACTTTTTAGATACAACACCAAAGGCACGATCCATGAAAGAAATGCTTGATAAGCTGGAATTCATTCAAATTAAAAAATTCTGCTCTGCAAAAGTAATGTCAATAGAATGAGAATAATATCTATGGGCTGATAGAAAATCTTTGTGAAAGACACATCTAATAAAGGACTGTTATCCAAAATATACAATGCATTCTTAAAACTCAACAATAAGAAAACTAACAACCAATTAAAAATCGGTCCAAATACTTTGAAACCCCACTAAAGAAGATGTACAGATGGCAAATAAGCATATGAAAAGATCCTCCATATCATATGTCATCAGGGAAATGCAAATTAAAACAATGTGGTCACTACACATACCTATTAGAATGGCAAAAATCCAGAGCATCAACAATACCAAATGTTGGTGAAGATATAAAACTATAGGAAGTTTCATTTATTGCTGGTGGAAATACAAAATGTATAACCACTTTGAAAGACAATTTGGCAGTTTCTTACAAAACTAAACATACTTTTACTATATCATCCAGCAATCGGGCTACCTGGTATTTACCCAGAGGAGTTGAAAACCTATGTCCACAAAACCTGTACACAGAAGTTTATAGTTGCTTAATAATTGCCAAAACCTGGAATCAACCAAGTTGTCCTTCAGTTGGTGAATGTATAAACAAACTATGGTACAACCAAAAAGTGGGATATTATTCAGCACTGAAAAGAAATGAGCTATCAAGCCACGAAAATATAGGGAGGAAATATAACTGCATATTATGAAGTGAAAAAAGCCAGTATGGAAAGATACATACTATGTGATTTAAACTATATGACATTTTGGAAAAGGCAAAATTATGGAGACAATGAAAATATCAGTGATTTCTAAGGTCTAGGAAGGAGGGAGAAATGAATATGCAGAGCACAGAGGATTTTAGGTATGTGAAATTAGTCTGTATGATACTATAATGGTGGATACATGCTATTATCCATTTGTCCAAACCCATAGAATGTACAACAGCAAGGGTGAACTCTAAATTAACCATGTACTTTGGGTAATCATCATGAGTTAATGTAGGTTCATAAATTCATAAATTCTAACAAGTGTATCCTCTGTTGGTGGATGTTGATAATGGCAGAGTTTCTGCATATGTGGTGGTAGGGGAAATATGGGAGATCTCTGCACATTCTGCAGAGTACTGCTGTGAACCTAAAATTGTTCGAAAAAGTAAAGGCTATTAAAAAATCACTTGCCTTAATTTTTTTCAGCAATGAAATATAAGGCAAGAGTCTAATGAGATACAGGATAGAAAATAGAAATGAAATTGAGATATTTGTAGTGAGGTGGATGGACCTAGAGTCTGTCACACAGAGTGAAGTAAGTCAGAAAGAGAAAACAAATACTGTATGCTAACACATATATATGGAATCTAAGGAAAAAAAAAAGATCATGAAGAACCTAGGGGTAAGACGGGAATAAAGACACAGACCTACTAGGGAATGGACTTGAGGATATGGGGAGGGGGAAGGGTAAGCTGTGACAAAGTGAGAGAGTGGCATGGACATATATACACTACCAAACGTAAAATAGATAGCTAGTGGGAAGCATCCACATAGCACAGGGAGATCAGCTTGGCCGTTTGTGACCACCTAGAGGGGTGAGATAGGGAGGGTGGGAGGGAGGGAGGGAGAAGGAAGAGGGAAGAGGTATGGGAGCATATGTATATGTATAACTGATTCACTTTGTTATAAAGCAGAAACTAACACACCATTGTAAAGCAATTATACTCCAATAAAGATGTTAAAATAAATAAATAAATTTTTTTTTAAAAAAATAAAAGGCATCCAGAATGGAAGAAATAAATGTATTTACTTGCAGAATATATGATGGAATCTACAAAAAAGCTATTAGAAGTAATAGTTTTCAGGATACAAGATAAAAATGCAGTTAATTGCATTGCTCTATACTAGCAGCAAACAATCAGCATTTGAAAAAAATCACTGTTTATAATAGCACTGCGAAATATGAAGTACATAGCGATAAACCTGACACAAAATCTGCAAAAACTGTACACTGGAAATTTCAAAACTTTGCTGAGAGAAATTGAAGAAGTTCTAGATAGAGATACTCTATATTCTTTGACCAAATGACTGATTATTATTATTATTGATAATACATTTCTCGAAACTGAATTATGAAGTCAATGTAGGGACTTCCCTGGTGGTCCAGTGATTAAGACTCTGTGCTTGTAATGCGGAGAGCGTGGTTTCGATCTCTGCTTGGGGAACTAAGGTCCTGCATGCCACACGGCGTGGCCAAAAAAAAGGAAAAAAAAAGTCAGTGTAATCCCTATCAAAATCCCAGAGGCCTTTTAATGCAGTTGAGAAATTAATTATAAAAGTAGTATAGAAATACAAAGGATCTAGAATAGCCAAAACAATTTTGAAAAAGTATAACAAGTTTTATGGCTAATATTACCTGATTACAAGAATTATTATGAGGTACAGTAAGCAAGGCAGGATATCCAGATAGATGAGTAGAGCAGAAAAGAGAACCCAGAAACCGACGCACACATGTATGGAAACTGATTGTTAAATTTATAGTAAAATACATGTAAAATTTACCATCTTAACAATTTAAAATTGTACAGTTCAGTGATATTAAGTGTATTCATACTGTTGTTCAAGCATTGCCACCATCCATCTCCAAAACTCTTTTCATCTTACAAAACTGAAATTATGCATCCATTAAACAATCATTGCCATTGCCCCCTCTCCCCAGCTCCTGACAATCACCATTATACATTCTATCTTTATGAATTTGACTATTCTATGTGCCTAATATAAGTGGAATTTATGGCATTTGTCTTTTGGTGACTGGCTTATTTCACTTAGCAAAATGTCTTCAAGGTTCGTACATATTCTGAGTCAAAATCTCCTTTTTAAATATTGCATTGTATGTATATCCCACACTTTGTCTGTTTCTCCATAGATGGCTATTTAGGTTGTCTTCATCTCTTGGCTCTTGTGAAAAATGCTGCTATGAACATGAATGTACAAATATCTCTTAGAGACCATGTTTTAAATTCTTTTGGGTACATTTCCAGAAGGAGAATTTCTGAATCATATGACAATTTTATTTTTAATTTTTTTAGAAACCGTCATTCTGTTTTCCATAGATAGCAGTTGCACCATTTTATATTCTCACCAACAGTCACACACAAGAATTCCACTTTCTCCACATCCAAATCAATTGTCACCTTATGATTCTTTTTTTAATAGTCACCATCCTAACAAGTACGAAATGGTATCACATGGTAGTTTTGAATTGCATTTCCCTAATTATTTGTGCTGTTGATCATCTTTTCATATACTTATTGGCCATTTGTATATCTTTGGAGAAATATCTATTTGAGTCTTCTGCTCATTTTTGAATCAAGTTGTTTGTTTTATTGTTGTTGAGTTTTAGGAGTTTTCTGTATATTCTGGATATTAATTCCTTATCAGATATGTGATTTGCAAATATTTCTCACACTCCACGGGTTGCCTTTTCACTCTGTTGATTGTGTTTTTTGATGCACAGAAGTTTTTAATTTTGATGTAGTTCAATTTATTTTTCATTTTGTTGTCTATGCTTTTGATGTCACATTTATAAAATCACTGTCAATTCCAGTGTTATGAAGATGTACCCATATATTTTCTTTTAAGAGTTGTATTGTTTTAGCTCTTATGTTTATCTCTATTATCTATTTTGAGTTAATTTTTGTATACAGTGTCAGGCTAAGTTACAACTTCATTCTTTTGTGTGTGAGTATCCAGTTTTCTCAGCATTTGTTGAAAAGACTGTCCTTTTCCCATTGAATATTCTCGGCATTCTTGATAAAAATTATTTGTCCATAATTGTGAGGATTTATTTCTGGTCTATCTATTCTATTCTATTTGTCTATATGTTTGTCTTTATGCCAGTACAATACTGTTTTGATTATTATAGCTTTGCATGTAGTAAGTTTTGAAATCAGGAAATGTGAGCCCTCCCACTTTACTCTTTTTCAAGAGTGTTTTGGATATTTGATGTTTTTGTTTTTCTGTGAGAAACATCATTGACATTTTCATAGGGGTTGCATTGAATCTGTAGATTGCTTTGGTAAGTATTGATATTTTATGGTATTAGTCTTTCATTCCATTTCTTTATATCTTAATTTCTTTTTGCACTGCATTGTAGTTTTTGTTGTACAGGTCTTTCACTTCCTTGGTTAAATTTATCCCTAGATATTTTATTATTTTTGATGCTATTGTAAATGACATTGTTTTCATAATTTCCTTTTAAGATTGCTCATTGTTACAGTACGTACCTGAAATGACCCCCCAAAAAGATAATCCATGTATAGAAACCAACAGTGTTTGGAATACACTAACTAAATTGTGCATATTTTTATTTATTATAATTCATACTGGTGCCATGAGCTCATTCCCTCTAATACAACAAAACTAGCAATCAGCCATGACCTAAAATCCATTGATCTGCCCTTCATCCCCATGATATTCTTTATTTCTTTATAAAATTAAATTTCATTTTTAATTATTATAAGCATCCCTTTTTGTTTACACTTTTTTTCCTGTCCCTTTTCTCCCTTCCCTAAACTCAATTGACCAAACCAATCCCAGCTATCTATTTATTTCACATTAGCACTCATGCAGCTGAATGTGACTGGAGAAAAACACACAACTCTATAGGGTGATGTTCGTGTAAATTCAAGACCACAAACCTCAAATGGATTCTTAATGCTGCCATATAATGGCAGCTCCCCTATCTCCTAGATAACTGCTTTACCTCTTCTCTCTCCTCATATTCCAATATCTTCTCCCCAGTCTTTACTCTTCATTGATGATCTTTCATTCTATTTCACTAAGGAAATTGAATTGATCACAAGGGAACTATATTTTAATGTAAACATAACTAAAAATATCATCAGCTAGATAAGTTATTATGAATTTCATTTGGAAAAGAAACCCCACATAAAACTGTGATAAAAAGAACGATGAGGAGTGGGATAATCTTAACAGACCTTAAAACATGTTATAAAAGCCTGTTTTAAAATAATATGGTATTGGTGCTTGAATAGATTAATGAAACAGAATTATTAAAGTTCTCCCAAAGGCCCAACTTCACATGAAAATTCAATATTGATGAAGGCATAATACCCAATCTGTGAATTAAAGAGGGACATTTTAATAAGGGATGATTTGAAAACCAGATAGTCAAATGAAATAATATAGAAGTGGATAAATTCTTCATATCATGCACCAATAGAAATTCTAAATGTATCAGAGGTCTAAAAGTAAAACATGAAGCTATATAAGCATTAGAAGAAAACATGGATAAATTCCACTATAACCAGATGTGGTAATCTTTCCAAACTATGATCCCAAATCACGAAACCTAGGAATGGCAAGGAAATCTTAAACTACATTCACTATTTTTGTTCTTAATATAGATATCAATGTTGTTACTTTGATTCAATTATCAATATATTGTACATCATATAATTACTTACATTAATATCATTAAGAACCAATATTTCCAGTATTAGATAAAAAGAGATATAAAATAAAAGAAGTTAAAACTCATAACATTATATCTAGAAAGGAAATAGAATAATTCATGATTTATATTTTATTTTTTAAACTGTGGAATATTGTAGCTGTGTTTACTAAGAAATCCTAGAAACAACAACAACCCAATAATAATGGACACCCTTAGTACCCGGAAAGTGATTTCTAAATACCATTTCTCACTAAAAGAAACAAGAACGGACTTCCTTGGTGGCACAGTGGTTAAGAATCTACCTGCCAATGCAGGGGACACGGGTTTGATCTCTGGTCCGGGAAGATCCCACGTGCCGTGGAACAACTAAGCCTGTGCGCCACAACTATTGAGCCTACACTCTAGAGCCCGTGAGCCACAACTACTGAGCCTGTGCGTCACAACTACTGAAGCCCTTGCACCTAGAGCCCGTGCTCCGCAGCAAGAGAAGCCACCTCAGTGAGAAGCCCGCGCGCCACAACAAAGGGTAGCCCCCATTTGCTGCAACTAGAGAAAGTCCATGCGTAGCAACGAAGACCCAACGCAGCCAAAAATAAATAAATATATATTTAAAAAAGTTGCTGTCTCTCAAACCACTAAAAACAAAAAAAAGTTTTTTGTTTTTAAAGAGAAACAAGAGCTCCTTGAAGAAATTTCTAATTCCATATCTGAGACCAAAAAAATAACATGATGAGTCTGGATAATATCATTTGTGCTGGGAAACAGGGAAACTATTAAATAGTACTAGGATCAATCCAAAAGGACACAGGAGCCAATTTGAAAGGCCCTCCAGTGCCAAAGACAGGACAATTTGAGCATGCAGAAAATGACTAAAATAATTGAAATGTATTAATGTTATATTAAAATTCTAAGAGTTTATAATGATTCTTAAAACAGAAATATCTGAGGTAATCTTTGGAGACTGCTAAGGCACCAACTAATTACTATGAAAGTTGGTGAATAAGGAGAAAGAAGTGTTTATTCTACCTTTTCTGTATGTACAGTAATCAGATTGCTAACGAAAGTTATTTCATATAGAATAATTCCAGAAAAAAGTTTAGAATTAGAAAAATAGCCAGTTTGCAATACCTAAAGATATAATGGACCTAAACAGTGAAAATCATTGTATGCTAAATACATTAGGTGAAAGGTTGATATTTATAATTAAAGGATTAAATCAACACCACTTAATTTCAATAACCAATTTTAGTTGACTAAAAATAGAACAGTAATGCATATGGCCACATGTTTTAATTCAATAGAAAGCACATAGTAAAATCTATTAATTATTCTTGCTAAAGAAAGAGAATAGAACCTGAATCATCAAGCATCCAGATCTAACTACTAGTTTACAGAAAGTATGTAAGCAAGAGGAACATATTGAAGGGTACCACAAGAATAGAAATGGACAAACAAAGAGTATGGAAAATTTTATAGTGGCCAAGTTTCTTCAACATAAGTGGTATGGGAAAAAAGTCTTAAATACAGATTTAAGGAATACATTAACCAAATGAAGTGTCTGAACCTTGTTTAGATCATGATTTGTACAAATCAAATATGAAAACATAGTTTTGAGATAATCAGTGAAATTTGAGGATGGAATGAGAATTAGATAATATTACAAGATTATTCTTAAATTTATTATTGCAGCAATGGTATGGTAGTTATGTTAAAAGCAAAAGCCTTTTAGAAATAAATGCTGAAGATTTTATGAGTGAAATGATATAATATCTGGTATTTGAATTACAATAGCTCAGCAAAAAATCAGGTTTTTTGATGAAACAAAATTGGCAAAATGATGCTAAATTTGAAACAATAATGGTACATAGAGGGTTATTATACTATTTTCTCTTATAAATTGAGTTTCCAAAATAAAAATGTTTTAAAAAAAACTTCCACAGTCTCCTGGTACCACATATACCCACCAAATTGATCTCTATGCCAGTACACTTTTTTGTTTTTGGCTTAAAGCAAAATCACGTAAATTTTATTTGCTAAATAATATGAGTAACAGTTTTCATAGCTCTAAAACAAGCACATATTAACAGCCAATATACTTCTTGTTTCATAGATGAACTCTCTGTGTGTCTATCTAAATCAAGTCCCTCCACCTATGCATGAAATCTCCTTCTTTCCTACTCAAGAATAATACTCCGGTAATTCTTCCCTTTTTCCTTCATCATTAATTGTTTGTTTTCTATTATTTTCATCAGAGCACCAACATACTCTTAGTCTTCCCATCTTAACAACAAACAAAAATCTACTCTTGATCTTTCCTAGCTACTGACTAATTTCTTTGTACTCCACCTGCAGCTAAATTCCTTGAAACGGTTGATCATACATAGTACCTCAAATTACTCTTATCTTATTTTCTCTTAAATCCATTGCCAGTTAAGCTTTTATTCCCTTAACTCCACCAGACCTCTCTCTGTTGCTATTAGGCGATTTCTCAGTCATTTCTCACTCATCTTATTTGATTACTTCTGACGCCTAATAAACTTTTTCACATTCCTGAACTCTGGGCCACTGTATTCAATTACTTACTAAGCATTTCCACTTGGAAATCCAACAGACATGTCAAAGGCAACATGTTCAAAATGGGAACTTCTCAAACTTGGTCTTCCTGGGGCCTTCTTCATCAGTTTATGGTAACTCCAAAGTTTCACTTGCTCAGGTCCCAAATCTTGACTCTGTTGCAGACTCCTTTCTTTTTTTCACACTCTGTATCCAGTCCATCAGCAAAGCCTGTCTCTGTAACCTATGAAGCATACCCAGAATCTGACCATTTCTCACCACCTCCACTGCTACCACCCTAGTCCAATCTATTAATTTCCCTTGGTCTAAATTGGTTTTTCTGACTCTGTTCTTGCCTCTCTGTAATATATTCTTAACACTGCAGTCAAAATATTATTTTAAAATATAAGTCAGAATACTGTCATGACTCCCCAAATTAGAGTAAAATTCAAGTCATTGACTTAAAAGCTTTCCATGATCTGCCTCCCACTCCCATGTTACTTCCTTGACTTCATTTTCTACTGTTCTTCCTTCAGTTTCTCTGTTCTAGCCCCACTGGAATCCTTTCATTGTCTCCATCATAATGGGTACATTAAAAAATGTAGAGCCTTTTGTACTAGCTATTTTTTCTCCTAGAATGCTCTTCTCCAAATATGATTAACTTTCTTACCTCTCTCAAGTCTTTGCCTAAATGTTATTGTGTAAATGAAGCCTATCTACTGTGACCTCTATATTTAGAATTATAACTCTATTCTCACCTCAGAACTTCTCATTTTTTTTATTCTGCTTTACTATTTTTGCCATAGCTCTTATCTCCTTTCAGCATACCATGTCATTTATTTATTATGGTTACTGTTTATTGTCCTTCTTCCTCTGTCTTACTAGAATATCATCTCCACGAGTGCAGGAAGTTTTGTTTTACTTTCTTTTTTCTTTTAACTGATACATTCCCAAGCACCTATGAGTTCCTAACACGTAATCAATGTTCAACAAATATATGTAAAATAAGTACATTGTTTCCTTTTTTTGTGCCTGAAAGCTAGATATTTGTATGCATGGTATGCCTTCCTTTCTGTGATAAGCAAGTTCCTGGGATTTTTCTTCCCAGAATTCTTATTCTAAAGTCATCTTCAGCTTCATTCAGATGGACTGGTAATGGCAATAATTTCTGAAGTAGTTAGTACAATAGTACTTTTTCGTCGACCACAACTGTGAAACCCTCTGGATCAGGATTCTTTAAAATATATTTATCTATCTTGTCCTTGGTGAAAGAAAATTAAAACAGTATTAAAATGTTACAATGATAGCCTTACTATTACATTGATATTAAAAATAAGATAGAAATAAATATCACCAAAAGCTACTATTACCACATCACTACTTGTATTTCTCTAAAATACAAATCTAATTGTGCTAACTGCTTAAAACATTTCAATGACTCCCATCTGACCTTTAAATAATATCTAACTATGATAAGAATTATGATGATGATAGTTAAGTGATAAGATTTATTGAGTACTGAATATGTTCTAGTCATTGTGCCTAGAATTTTATATTAATTCTGTCATTTAATCATCACAATAACCCTATGACATAGGAATTATTATTACTCCCATTTTGCCAATGAGAAAAGGGATTTGTCAAAGTTAAAATGTTTGCACAAAGAATTTTTGAATTTAGAAAACATTCTACTTGTATTTGAATTTAAATAATTTTCATATTCTCAAAATTCAACACAGTTAAAACAACAGAAAATATAGTTATGTTGGGAATAAATAGCAAATATTTAGATTGTTTTTCATAATTTTCATTTTGCATCCTGTACATCAATTTTTATCACCTCTTTCTTTTCAACCCCCAACTCCAAGCTCATTATTTGTCTAATTGGGACATTTCATGATGGTCCTGTGAGGTCACTGAGTTCTTCCATTAAAATATACCTTGACTAGAAGCTGAGATTGAATATGGGACGGAATCTTAAATTTTCCCTTTCTAGTCTTATCTTGGAATAGGATTAGAGAGAAACAGAAAAAAATAAACAGGGTAATCAAAAACTACTGACTCCAGACTTAAACTCACTAGGAAAAGCGAAAAAGTCATGTGAATAATTGCAAAGTGAAAAATTCATCTGTAGAAAATTGAAAGGAGACTGTGTGTGTAACAGTTCAGTCCATTGGTAACCATCTTGATCAGGGCTTCTTAAGCTGGGATCTACAGGTCCCCAAGAGACCCATGGATAAATTTCAGGTATTCCATGTATTATACTTTCCTTCCTTATGAATGCAGGAAGCAAACCACAGAATCATTGGTAGTGATTCTGTCACCAATAAAAATCACCTATATTTTCCTATCATACTTTAGTTTTGAAATATCATCTATGCTCATTACTACTCTAAAATTATGATAGTTATTAGACCAGCCATGAGATTGCTCACTATTTGGAGTTGCACACTATTACAGAGGCTTTAGTAAAGTCACAGGGACTGGAAGATATTAAGATGGTTTGTGGATGGAACAGAGGAAAAATTTAGAAGTGGGCCCCTATACAAATGTTGTGATTTATTCTTGAAGCAGATCATAAAGGAATTAGTAGATTCAACATTCCCATTGACTATGTAACTAGATGAAGCTATAGTGTAGACATCTCTTAAGGTAGCCAACAGATTGTTTTGTTCATGATGTGCATACTGACACTTTCAAAAAAAGAAATCTTATTTTGTGAGTCCCTTTTGGATGCTGAAAAAGCTGCTGTTGTTTGGGAATAGTAAAAAGTTGTTTGGCAAACAAATACTTGATTGCGATAAAAAGCTTCATATTCTTTGTGCACATGGATCTTCTACAATGATTGATAATGCATCTGGTT